>NC_044925.1:25026815-25122131 GCF_003576645.1 Ipomoea triloba | reverse complement strand
TTTTTTTTTTTATAATTATATTTTTAAGATTTATTTTTGCTTTTTTTTTTTAATGTTTTGAATTTAATTTATTTTTAATTTTTTAAATTGTATTAATTGTTGTTATATTTAAAATTTTGCATGTTACGAAATGTTAATTTGTTTAATAGACGATTTTAAATACGACTTTAAATTTATGAAATTATATTTTAATTAGTTAATGAAATTATATTATATAATTCATAGGATTTTTTGTTTTGTCATTTTATAAGTTAATAAAATACGGAGTAGTACATAATGTGTAGAAGTAAGAAAGAGTAGGATCCACCAAAAAAAAAGGAGAAAAAGGGAGAAGGGCTAGAGAGGAAATTATATAGTGATTTGGAAGAGTTGGGGCCACAAATTGGAGAGATAAAGGGAGAACCATTGTAGATGGCAAATTATTGATCACTCAGGACTGTATGGACCATAACAAAAAAGTATATTTTTAATATACTAAAAATACATTATTCGTATACTGAATATACATTATATAAAATAATTAATATACTTTCAGTGCTCAAATAATGTACTTTCCTGAATACAATGTACATTTTTGATATATTAAAAGTACATTATTTGTATACTGAATATACATTATTTGATAGTGTGTTCCACACAATAATGATTGAAGATGCCTTAGAGATGACTTCTTGTAACATTAGGAGATGAAGTAAAGTAGAGTTAAACACAAGCTAAAATTACCCCCTTTTTGAAGCTAGACCCATCATAAATAGTTGGGTTGATATTATTAAGCAAATAGATAGCAAGTATGACAAATAACACAATTAAACAAGATAAAGCAAAAGCCTAAGACTTGATTGATTTAAATTAAGATGTCAAATAGGACACTATGGATTGTGAAATTAAATTAAGGCATGCATAAAGTAAGTGAGATGCACAACAGTGTCAAAAGACTATTTCCGTAACATTTTAGATTAACAACTTAACCCTGGACTTCACTTTCGTGGTATGTAGTTCAAGCCAAAGCAAGAACACAATTCAAATTAATCCCCTTTAACACCCTATTATCTAAAATATAAATATAAAATAAAATTTAATAAGATTCAGATGTTAGTCCTTAACTGGAATAAAAATTATAATGGTAATATAAGTATTAAGTGTTATTTCTTTGTGTTATTCTTATTGTTCATTTGCATTGTCTTTCCAATTGTACTGTATTTGTTCTTAACTAGGGCACATTGAATATTATATTGACAGGTGAAATACCGAGAGAGTTGGACAACCTTCATAAGCTAAAGTTCCTTGAGTTGGATAATAATGGATTAAGTGGTTCTATTCCGAGGGAAATCTTCAATATGTCAACACTTGAAGTACTAGCATTGGGATTTAATAAATTTTCAGGTACTCTTCCAACATCTTTAGGTTATTGGCTTCCCAATTTAAAAGAATTGTACCTGGACGTAAACTATCTTAGCGGAGTTATACCTCCCCAAATCTCAAATGCTTCCAACCTTGTTGTTCTTGAACTTAGCACGAACCAATTCACAGGCTTCATTCCGAATTCCCTTGGAAACTTACCACAACTCCAAATTCTAAATCTGCTTGAAAACAATCTAACAATTGATCCTCAATTTAGCCTTATGACTTCATTGGCAAATTGTAGATACATCCACGCAATAGACTTATCAGCTAACCCTTTAAATGTCATGCTCCCAAATGCAATTGGCAACCTCTCCCACACTCTCCAATTTTTCCCTCTTGAAGATTGTAACATCAGGGGACGAATTCCACAGGAGATTGGCAATCTAAGTAGCTTATACGAGTTGGTTTTAAGCTTCAATGAAATTATTGGATTTTTGCCTACCACCATTCAGGCTCTACAGAGTCTTCAGCTGTTCAGCATATCAAACAACAGATTAATAGGATCATTTCCAGATGTGATATGTGAATTACAGAATTTGTTTTCGATAAATTTAGGCAGAAATAAATTTTCAGGTCCGATCTCGGATTGTTTAGGGAACATTTCTTCCCTGGAAAAGATCTTTCTCTATGAAAACAAATTCACAGTCTTCCCTCCTACCCTATGGAGCATTAAAAATCTTTTGATTCTCAACTTGAGTTCAAATAACTTGAGCGGTTCTCTACTTCAAGAAATCGGGAATGCAAAGACTGCAATAGTTATTGATTTCTCAAATAACAAACTATCTGGAGAAATTCCAAGTAGTATTGGAGACTTGACAAGATTAATCAATTTTTCTGTGGCCCATAACAAAATCCAGGGTTCTATTCCTGACACATTTGCCAAACTCTTAGATCTATATTCATTGGATCTTTCTGATAACAAAATATCCGGAATGATTCCCAAGTCATTAGGGGGACTTGTGAGCATGAAGCATTTCAATGTTTCATACAACAGATTAACCGGAGAAATTCCGAGTGGAGGTCCTTTTGCCAACTTCACTTATGAATCATTCTTGTCAAATGTTGGTCTATGTGGTACTCCTCGGATGCATGTTCCACCTTGCCCTGCCAATTCTCTACGTACATCGAAGAAGAACAGAGTGGTTATGTTTGTACTCATCTCGTTGGCAGTTCTTATAGTGCTAGTTGTCTCTGTTACTGTATACTTGATTTTCAAGAGGCGCAAGAAGTTGCTTCCTAGGGAACCTGACTTCTTGTCGGCAGTAATACCAGCAAGATTTTCATACTATGAACTCCAACGGGCAACAAATGGATTTGATGACAGCAATTTGCTAGGTAGCGGAAGTTTTGGTTCTGTTTATAAAGGGACTCTAACAAATGGGATGCATGTGGCTACCAAGGTTTTTCGCTTGCTACGCGAAGGTGAAAATAAGAGTTTTGATACTGAATGTGAAGTTTTGCGCAACATTCGTCACAGAAATCTCACAAAGGTTCTTGGCAGTTGCTCCAACTTGGATTTTAAAGCATTGGTGCTCGAGTACATGCCTAATGGGAGTCTACATAAGTGGTTATATTCTCACAATTATTTTTTGAATATAATACAAAGATTGAGTATAATGATTGATGTGGCATCAGCTTTGGAATATCTCCACTTTGGTTATTCTGGGCCCGTTATTCATTGTGACTTGAAGCCCAACAATGTTCTAATAGATGCAGACATGGTGGGACATTTGAGTGACTTTGGTGCTGCAAAGCTCTTAGGAGATGAGAACTCCATGGCCTTTACAAATTCCCTCGCAACAATTGGTTACATTGCCCCAGGTATACGTTTCATTTTATTTAACTTTTTGAATTTGATTTTAAATTTTTTCACACAATAGTTTGCATTTCTAATGGCTTCTATTCAAATTTTGCATTGGTTTAAGAGTATGGACGAGAGGGTCTTGTGTCTACTCGCAGCGATATGTATAGTTATGGTATCATGTTGCTTGAAGTTTTTACAAGAACACAACCTGGAGATGAAATGTTCAATGAAGATTTGAGTCTAAGGAGTTGGGTGCAGGATGCACTTCCTACGGAAATAGGCCATGTTATTGATCCCAACTTACTTGGACTAGATGAGGAAAAGAATGATGAAAAATTGCAGTGTGTTATAGCTATCTTTGAACTGGGGATGAAATGTTCAACAGACTCCCCGAGAGAAAGGATGGTCATCAAAGATGCCTTACCGGCACTGGAAAAGATCAAAGTCAAACTCCTTTCGCTATATGCAAGAACTTAAAGTAGTATATGAAATTTTATTGTACTTTTTTTATGATCTACATGTAAATATTGTACTCCGTAATACTTATATATGAAATTTTATTTATGAAAGAAATTGCAATAATACTTATTGTAGAGAATTTAATACCAAATTGAATTAAAAATAATAGTTACTTATGATAGATATTCTAATACGTATATGTGATATTGTAATACTATTTAGTGTAAAATTGATTGTTATTGATGATAAATATTGTAATACTTGCAAGTGAAATTGTAATACTAATTAATTACACACTCAGTTGTTTACAACCTGATCTATCTCACAAACAAAGATTTGTAAGTTGATTTTTCACAAATTTTTGCCTAATTATATATAATTATTATAAGATACAAAAGTTTAGCATTCACATGCATGTAATTGTTATAAAAATATAATAATTTAAAATTTTCTACCAAACTTAAATTATATTTATGCTAAATACCATTTAACTAAGGAATCTTAATTAGGGAATAGGCCCTACCCTTATCTTACTAAACTTTTAATTGTCATGTATTCTTGCGCACTGGTCAGCCGCAGAAGTTAAAAAAAAAAAAAAATCCCGTTTAGTGTAGTAGTTTGGTATCTGACTTGATGTTACAATTGAAAGCGGCATTATAGGGATTCAAATCCCACTAAAAACATGTATGTCTAGCTTGATAAAAGGCCTAGGATGATGGAAGGGCAAAATTATAGCATGAACCAAGGTCTACCAGCTTGCATTGTAGACCCTAGTCCAAAAATAACATTCAGATTTTATATCTATAGTTGACACATTCTGTACCTACAATTGATAGTCTCTATAAGACTATAACTGTAGCTATCATATTATGTGTCAGTAATTATCAAGTTATTTGTTTACATGTACAGAAACTATTAACTGTAAGTACATAATGTGTTAATTGAAGGTACAAAATTATGTTATGTGTCAGCAATTATCAAGTTATTTGTTTACATGTACAACAATTATTAACTGTATGTACAAAATGTCTTAACTGAATATATATAATTTTTGTATCAAAGTTCAATATGCAATATGAACTCTAGTCCATAGTATAACAATTGGATGGAAGGTGCAGATTGGATCCCTTGTGCGCGCCTCTAATCTACAGTGGCTCTAGGCGGGTGGGGGGAGAGGGGTCCTGTGGGCTTACGATTACTCTGGCTAATATTGATCGGACTAGACAATAATAGTAATGTTGAACGGGGCTTTCCTAGTACAATTTACCTCTCTTATGGCATGCTAATCTTGGTATTTTCTCTAATCTTTTTCGTGCTTTGTAGTTATCCTCTTGGTCTTACTTGTTACCAAACTAACTTATGGCATGCTAAATAAAATGTTTTATGTTTAATTTTCTTAAAAATGCCTAAGTTTGTTTGAAGGTGATTTTTGTCAAATAATTGCCAAAGGGGGAGATTGTAAGTGTACAAATGATACACGGTCCTTATGTTATTGGCTACATTATTTGTCAAAAATACACTTAGCCTATATCTAGGTTTTATTAGTTGTTTTGGACCGTTAGTCAGTATGTATGCCAGTGCTAAAGAGGAAGCTGTGCCAGCGGATACTGTCTCAAACAGAAAGGAATTAGTCCACCAATTCAAATTGTGTGGCTAACAGTTTTTTAAGGGTTGTGGCTCTCTTTTATTCAAGGAGATTTTCAGATCTAAAATGGTGAAGGTTGTTAAAGGATGCTACACTATATAAAGGAAGGCACTTGAAGCTCTAACATTCACCTCTTCCACAGAATACAAGTTGAGAGCCTTCACACATAAATATTAAGAAGATCTTTTGAAGATTTAATGACGTTCTACTACTGTCTTTGAAGCTGTCTTTGATGCTGTCGTTGATGCTGGGTCGAGATGAAGAATTGAAGAATTCTTGGCTTGCAGTTTTGTCAATTCAAAAGTAGATGTTGAAGGTTGTGTGTTGGTAGTGAACCTTTGTACGTTTGGGTTGTATTCCAACTTGTGTAAACCTTGGTGCATCTAGTGGATTGGGCAAAAGCTGAGTAGCCCCGTAGATGTAGGAGTGATAGCTCCGAACTGCGTGATCAATTCCTGTGTCCGGGTTCTCTTTCTTTTCTTGCGTTTTTATTTCTTGTTTGGCTTTTAGTTTATCTAATCTGGACTAAAACCTATAAAAACGTTAAATAATCCTTGAACCCGTAAAGTTTTGCATTCAAGATCCACGAAGTTATTTCAGATTATTATATATAAATACAAATATATTATTCAATATTTTATATTGATTAATTAAGTAGTACTTAAGTCAACGTCGGTAGCGTTGTTGAATATATTGTTATAATTTATTTTCAAAGGCAGTAGTTGGCTGGTTATGGCTGTTTCCTTGTGGTTATAGGAATCCTTTTGATTACTGAGCAACGGAATTAAATATATGGATATCAAGAAAATATTCCTTATAATTTGGTGGCTAGCTAAATGTTAGATTAATGACCTGTTTGGTTCAAAAAATAATAAATGATTGAAATGTATGTACAAAAGAGGTCTTTAATTAATTTTATATAGTAATGATAAATGGGTGGTGGTAATTTTAAAACGCTTTGTTGTAGTATTTATACATGGACACCTAGCATAAAGTTTATGCATAACAACATGCATATCATTAAAATGTTTTCTCTATTACCCTTTCTGATTTTATTAGCAATGGCTTTCATTCCCAATGCTTTAACAGCCAACATCACAACTGATCAATCTTCCCTCCTTTCTTTGAAATCCCATGCCAGCTTAAGCCACCACCATATCTTGGCAAAAAACTGGTCGACCAATACCTCTGTTTGTGACTGGATTGCAGTTGTATGTGGATCAAAGCACCATAGAGTTGTTGTTTTAGACATATCCAGTATGGGTCTCGTGGGTACTCTTCCTCCACAACTAGGCAACCTCTCGTTTCTTGTTTCTCTTAATTTGAGTCACAATAGTTTCCATGGAAACTTACCTAGAGAGTTAGCCAATCTACGTCGACTAAAATTTTTAGATTTCAGTTATAATGATTTTAGTGGTAAAATTCCAGAGGAAATTGGTAATCTTGAGAATGTAAGAAATTTGATATTGGAATTTAACCAGCTTGAAGGTCCTATACCCTTTACCATCTTAAACATTTTCACCTTACAACTTTTGTCCCTTATGAATAATAACTTATCTGGTCCGCTTCCTATGAACCTATGTCAACATCCTTCTAGACTTAAAGCATTGTGTCTGTCTTTCAACAAGTTGAATGGTGATATTCCAAATAGTTTATCAGCATGCTCAGAACTTGAAGAACTATTGTTAGATAACAATAATTTTGCAGGGATGGTGCCGAGGGAGATTGGGAACTTGACTATGCTTAAGTTTTTACACCTCGGAAGTAACTACTTAGAAGGTATGTTGCATTACGTTGTTGTATTTGGCTACTGCTGGAGTAATAAAAAAAAATGCTTTTAATGAATATATGTTGCGGAATATGTACTATCTATAATTGTATCAATTCTATATTGATATAATATAAAGAGAAGAATCTATATGTTCGTTTCATAGATTACAATATCATTACATATCTACCGAATTATATAATAGACAATATTGCTAATGTTCTAATGATAATATAAAATATGTTAGTGTAATTATGTGCATTATTAACAGCCTGTAAATTTTGATTTCTTTCCTTTAATAATAATATATAAGATATTTTTAATTTTACCATATTTTCTTTTTAGATTTTCCTTTTATTTATATGAAAACTTTGTTATAGTAACTGAAAGTTTATTTTAACTTTTTATTATTCTTGCCTGACTTATTCTAAAATATTTTCCAACCTTTAAATAATAATATAATTGTTATAATAGTAATTAATAATAATAAAAACTAAAATAATCATTTTTTTAAAAATTTTTGTTCTTTTTATTCTTTTTAATTTGTAACCCTTTTCTCATTTATGGTAATAAGAATTAAAATACAATGATATTTACTTAATTTGATTTGTTTATTTCGACCCTAAAAAAAAGTTAAAGATATTATTATTTAAACTGTCCTCCTACAAAATATGAATATCATAAGAATACACTTTTTTTTTAACCAAACCTTATTCATTGTAGAACAAATATTAATTTTCTATTATAAAACTATATTTGTTCAATTAGAATATACATTTTATTACAAGTTGATCTATTATATAAGAGACAAAACTTTTCTCTAATTTAAGAATTTAAATACAAATATTTCATTATCTAATCAATTTTATAAGAAAAAAATTATTATTTCAAGATATTCATGAGAGTTTGCAAGAAGAGTTTAATATAATGATATTTGAGATCTCAGTCATATATACAAGGGAAATTTATGATTCAATGAATTAATACACTATAATTTCATTGTATAATTTTTTTTATTACTCTTTGACAATATTAGTTTTATTGACTCATTAATAATCTTCAAAATCACATTAAAAAGACTTAATTTGTTTTAATATGAAAATTGTTAGTGTAGACAAAAAAGAAAAAAATATAAACACATACACATATATACAAAACTGTATAAGCGATAAATTGGAACTAACCTCCTGCCATAATTGTTCTTCTTTTGAATTTGCCATAGTTGCTATAGTTTGTCTTAGTTGCTATAGATGCTTTGGCAGCGTGCCTCCCACTTTTTCTCTGGTTCAAAATAGATGGCGTATGTATTGTCCTAAAGACGGTAACTTGAGCAGTGGGGGACCCAACTTATATAACCTAGCTTATGTATCATCAATATACGCTTTGTAACGGAAGTCATTATTTATGTTACAAACCTTTAAAAATGTCACAACTTAATGGCCATTAAAGGCCCTCCTAACTTGCACCATTTTAATGCATTTTCTAAATGAAAAATGTTACAGTTAGGACATGATTTTTATTTCTAATCACAACAATCTACAATAATACTCATCTTTACTACTACTTTTTATCACAAATTAAAAATACTCATTTTGATTATATTGAAAACAATCAAATTTATTTTATATTAATTAACTTTAATATTTAAAATTACATTAATTATTTACTTATTTTAATTTTTATATTTAATCATGCTATGCGAATATTATAACTAGTACTGTATGCATGTAAAGCTCATGTGTTGTAATTTTGTAGGAACTATTCCTCGAGAGATTGGAAATCTTCAGAGACTAGTTGATCTAAAATTGGGAAACAACTCTCTTATGTGAATAATACCTGAAATAATATTTAACATTTCTACCCTAACTGATATAAGGATGGAACATAATAGTTTCTCTGGTACACTCCCGCCAAACATGTGTTCACGTCTTCAGAAGCTTGAAAAAATTTTCTGGGAGGGGAATAAATTATATGGCAGTATTCCAGTAGGCATAGGAGAATGCACTTTGCTTAAAGTGTTATATATGTGGGGGAATAAATTAAGTGGGCCATTACCAAGAGAGATTGGAAATTTGACAATGCTAAAGAGGATTGATCTTGGTGTGAATGCTTTGTCAAGTACCAACAATGAAGCTCTTATTTATATATTGCACTCTCACCACACCTTGTTTTATTGAACTCAAATAGAGAGTAAATTAAAGCTAGTAACTTTTGGAATTTGTAACATTGCAGGTGAAATACCAAAAGAGTTAGGCAAGCTTGATGAACTAGAGGAACTCAAATTGGATGAAAATGAATTAAGTGGTTTTATTCAATGGGAAATCTTCAATATCTCAAGCCTAACAGATATGACACTAGCATCAAATTATAACCTTTCAGGTACTCTACCATCCTCTTTGGGTTATTTGCTTCCCAATTTAGAACAACTATACCTTAGTTGGAACAACATTGGAGGAGTTATACCCCCCAAATCTCAAACGCTTCCAAGCTTGCTTTTCTTGTACTTAACCATAACAAATTCACCGGCATCATTCCGAACTCCCTTGGAAACTTGGCACAACTCCAAGTGGTAGGAATGTTTTCCAACTACCTAACAACTGATCCTCAATTTAGCCTTATAGCTACATTGGCAAATTGTAGATACCTCCAAGAAATCGAGTTGTCAGGTAACCCTTTAAACACTATTCTCCCAAACTCAATCGGCAACCTCTCTACCACTTTGGAAATTTTCAGCGCAAGCAAGTGTAACATCAGGGGACGAATTCCAAATGAGATTGCCAATTTAAGCAACTTATACTTATTGAGTATGAGCACCAATGACATTATAGGCTTTTTACCCACAACTATTCAGATTCTTCAAGGTCTTCAGTTGTTAGACATATCATATAACATGTTACAAGGATCATTTCCAGATGTGGTATGTAAATTAGGAAAATTGGCTACGATAAATTTAGGCAAAAATAAATTTTCAGGTCCAATCTCGGATTGTTTAGGGAACGTTTCTTCGTTGAGAGAGGTCTATCTGTTTAAAAATGAATTCACTTTCTTTCCTCCTACCCTATGGAGCCATGAAAACCTTTTGATGCTCGAATTGTATTCAAATAACTTGAGCGGTTCTTTACCTCAAGAAATTGGGAATGCAAAGACGGCAATACATATTTATCTGTCAAATAACAAACTATCTGGGCAAATTCCACTTAGTATTGGAGGTTTGACAGAAATAATAAATTTTTCTGTGGCTCATAACACAATCCATGGTTCAATTCCTGACGCATTTGGAAAACTCCTAGATCTACATTTATTGGATCTTTCTGATAATAAAATCTCCGGAATGATTCCGAAGTCATTAGAGGGACTTGTAAGCCTGAAATATTTCAATGTTTCATACAACAAATTAATCGGAGAGATTCCGAGTGGAGGCGCTTTTGCCAACTTCACTTATGAATCATTCTTGTCAAATGATGGTCTATGTGGTAGTCCTCGGATGCATGTTCCACCTTGCCCTGCCAATTCTCTACGTACATCGAAGAAGAGCAGAGTGGTTATGTTTGTACTCATCTCGTTGGCAGTTCTTATAGTTCTAGTTGTCTCTGTTACTGTATACTTGATTTTCAAGAGGCGCAAGAAGGTGATTCCCAGGGAACCTTACTTCTTGTCGACAGTAACACCAGCAAGATTTTCATACTATGAACTCCAACGGGCAACCAATGGATTTGATGACAGCAATTTGCTAGGTAGCGGAAGTTTTGGTTCTGTTTATAAAGGGACTCTAACAAATGGGATGCATGTGGCTACCAAGGTTTTTCACTTGCTACATGAAGGTGAAAATAAGAGTTTTGATATTGAATGTGAAGTTTTGCGCAACATTCTTCACAGAAATCTCAAAAAGGTTCTTGGCAGTTGCTCCAACTTGGATTTTAAAGCATTGGTGCTCGAGTACATGCCTAATGGGAGTCTACATAAGTGGTTATATTCTCACAATTATTTTTTGAATATAATACAAAGATTGAGTATAATGATAGATGTGGCATCTGCGTTGGAATATCTCCACTTTGGTTACTCTGAGCCCGTTATTCATTGTGACTTGAAGCCCAACAATGTGCTAATAGATGCAGACATGGTGGGACATTTGAGTGACTTTGGTGCTGCAAAGCTCTTAGGAGATGAGAACTCCATGGCCTTTACAAATTCCCTCACAACAATTGGTTACATTGCTCCAGGTATACGTTTCATTTTATTTAATTTTCTGAATGTGATTTTAAAATTTTTCACACAATAGTTTGCATTTCTAATGGTTTCTATTCAAATTTTGCATTGGTTTAAGTGTTGGGTCCCTCCTATGTGCAATAGAATAAAATAAAATAACAAAAACACAATGTAGTGGAATGTAAAAGGAGGATGTGACTTTGGCAGCTTGTGGAGGCAGCATGCGCATGGGGAGTGCAATTTCCACTTTCTCCAATTATTCCCATTTGTTTTTGTTGTTGTTTTCGGCAGTAGCAGCAGCAGAGGAGGGGAATTATTTTTTCCCATTTTCACTCTCTTTTTCGGTCAGTAGAGAGAGACACACACAATGAGGCAGTAAACAGAGCAAGAAAACCCATTTTTCTTCTCATTCCATTCGGCAGTCTGCAGCAGAGGGAAGAAACCATTTTCTCTTCTTCATCTTGGTGACATTTTGTCATGGAGTTTGCCTAAGCTTCTTGGGTTCATCTTAATCAATTCTTTGAGGTCAGCTTGTATTTATTCCAGGCATCTCTTTGGATAATCTCGTAATATTTGTATTCATTTTTATCCTAGTTTTGGAGATTGAATATTTTGAGTACGAGATATTATTCCTTTTAGCCTGTGAATATTATAAGAATGTTTTGGCCTAGGAGTTGTTGTATTTGATGATTTGTGAATGTATGGCTCGTGTGGTATCCTGAAACTTTGTACCCGAGATTTGTGATAGTGGAAATTGTTGTTGTTGGTGGCCCGTGGTTTTTCCCCGTAGTTTTGGGGTTTTCCACGTAAATCTTGTGTTCCTTGTGTTCATATTTATTTTTGGGCTATTGTGTATTATCTCCTATTTGTGTACCGTGTCGGGTCTGTGATTTTGATTGTCACAGCAAGTGGGATTTTTCCCAACATTAAGAGTATGGACGAGAGGGTCTTGTGTCTACTCGCAGCGATATGTACAGTTATGGTATCATGTTGCTTGAAGTTTTTACAAGGACACAACCTGGAGATGAAATGTTCAATGAAGATTCAAGTCTAAGGAGTTGGGTGCAGAATGCATTTCCTACGGAAATAGGTCATGTTATAGATCCCAACTTACTTGGACTAGATGAGGAAAGGTATGCTGAAAAATTGCAGTGTGTTATAGCTATCTTTGAGATGGGGATGAAATGTTCAACAGACTCCCCGAGAGAAAGGATGGTCATCAAAGATGCCTTACCAGCACTGGAAAAGATCAAAGTCACACTCCTTTCGCTATATGCAAGAACTTAAAGTAGTATGCATAGCATATACTATTTGAAGTTTATGTATAATTTTATGTACTGTTAAAAGAATCATAATTCTGAATTTGTGACTTTGTGTATCCAAACGACTCTATTTCATTAACTTCTTGATGGTGCGGCTCTTGCATTCGTATAATTATCACTAACAAGCTAGAAAGGTCACAGTTTGTAGAAATAGGGCCTTCCAACTCATATACTCTATAAATAACCTTTTTAGAGCTGCTAGATTTTATTTAATAGACAAACGCTACATATGATACATACATATCTCATTTCTACGTTCATAAACACATTACGTACTCAATTTAAGATAACAATGAATGCTACGCTTTTGACCACGATAATGAAGGTATTTAATGACACAGGTTATGCCTATCGTATTGTTCAGTCTATGCATTGATATATGTTTCAAGGCCATTCTTTCTGGAGTTTGAAGACATTAATGACCACATTAATTAATACTATGGTCAAGAGTTCTCCTTTAAACAACAGTGGACAATCCCACGCCAAGGAAGATGTCGAAACGGGCTGAAGAGATGGGCCTGTCAAAATACGGGCCTAAGGGAAGCATAACGCCTTAAGCCCGTGGACTTAGACATGGGCCCGTTAAATTTTAAAAATTTTAAATTTAAGTTAAAAATAATTAATATAAAAAAGATAATAAGTATATACTAAAATAATTTGGATAGTTTAAACATATATTAGTGCATTTGTAATTTTTTAAACACAATAATAACTAATAAATAATCAAATACATAATGTATTAATCCATAAATTAATAACAAATCATTTATAAAAGGGTTACACTTGTGTGAGACCGTCTCACGGATCCTTATTCGTGAGACGGGTCGGGTCGGGTCAAAGCACCATGCAAATGTCATACTTATATGCTCAAATATAACACTAATCAAGAATACAATTTTTATTACTTATAAGAGAAAAAGTACTACATTTTTCATAATAAGTAATGTTGACAAGTGCCCCTTACTTATAAGGGCAAATATAATACTTTTGAGGAAAAAAGTAATACTTTTAAATCGAAATGTAAAAGTATTGTATTTTCCCTTAAAAGTATTACATTTACCCTTATAAGTAACAAAAATTTTATTCCTGATTAGTATTACATTTGAGCATATAAGTATGACATTTGTGCATATAAGTGTTACATTTGCATCTTGACCCGACCTGTCTCATGGTGAGACAGACAAGTTTTTGCCTTTATAAAATTTTGGTCAAAACTTCCTGCGAATTCAAGGAGTCTGGAAGTAATTCCACCCTTCAACCTTTTTAGCATGGAAAGAGAATGGCCTTTAGAGCATGGTCGGACTTTTGAATAGTGAAATTTATGACAGATTTATACGTATGACAGATCATCAATGGTTCGTGTTAACCATATATAAATAAGAAAATATTTTTAATATATTAAAAGTACATTATTTATATACATGAAGTACATTATTTGAAATTACATGATTTTTTGTATATTATCAAATAATTCACATTCAATATACAAATAATGTATTTTTAATACATTAAAAATGTATATATTGCATTCATGGTTCACATACCTATGTGGACCATGGTCCACACAATAATTTACCTAGATTTATACCTAATAGTCTAATACATCATTGAACTAAAATTTCAAAATTTAGGGCGCATTTGGAAACCCAGAAAATGACTTCTGAAAAATATTTTTCGGGTTTTCAGTGTTTGGTAAGAGGTGAGAAAATGAGGTCAATGAAAAATGATGCCTTAGTCAAAGGAAAATAGGTATATTTTGGAGGAAAATGACTTACTCTTTTTTTGGGGGAAGTCATTTTTCAAGGGATGTGCATATGCAAAATTTGTAAAAATAGTGTGGTTTAATTTTTACAACACTAGTCCATGGGCTAGGGTTCATGCAACCCTAGCCCACCCCACGTGGGTTGGCGGGCCCCGTGGGCCGGCCCGTGGTTTTTTTTTTTTAAACATTCAAAGTTCAAAAAAAAAAAAAAAGTAGAGTTTACAAATATTAACATTGTGAATTTGAAATTCAACTTTAAAGTCTAACAAAAATTAACATTAATTCAAATTTCAAAAATATAAGTAAAGTCTTCAAATAATATTACGCTTTTCATATTTAAAATTTATGATAAAATTACATTTTATTTTTTTAAATATTATATATATACATTAGGGCCTCGATTGCGGGCTAGGGGTCGTAGCGGGCCAGGCCCGCTATTTTGCGAGTCATTAGAGACGTCAAAATGCGCTTAGCCCGCCAAGTTAGCCCGCCCCACTTCGCGAAAAGGGCTGGGCGAACTTTGATATTTTGGGCTCGTATTTTGATGTACTTTTTAGCCCGCCCCCACCTAATCCACGTGCTTTGGCGGGCCGACAGGGGCCCGCCAAATATATAATAATAGAAATATTAAAATAAATACTATAATAATCATGCATGAATGTTATTTCAGTATATCATCCGAAATAAAACTAAAAAAGCAACACTCGAAATGTTCAGTACTTGAATATTTAAATATTTAAAATAAAATTTAGACACAACCAAATTGATCATATGTCTGCAGTTATGCACCACTAGATATTATTGTTACTTATCACTACAATTTGTTGATTGAAAATATATTAAAAAATTATATTACAAATAATTTTTTTTTGAATTTATAAATTAGATATTTTCATAAAAGTTTCAAGACAAAACAAATTTTAGAAACAAAGCAAAACTAGTTTCTCTAACTAATACATTAGCAGCACCACGCAGACCGCTTAACGAACAAGAACTTCAAACAAGCAAAACTAAGTGTAAGTCTTTTTGTATTCAAAAAAAAAAGTGTAAGTCTTTTTGCATCATCCACAATCAGTCAACGCCCATCCTCACCAGACTCTCCCCTAATAGCAATAATATTTGTTATTTTATTTTTACCAAAGTATATAATGCTTGCATCATTTTTACCCGAAATTCAAGCAAAAGAAGAGCATGTGAATGGAGTTATGGATGACAGTCGATTATCAATTATTTTGACCATATATTGAATTCTTGGTGGTTGAAATTTTAATTAGATTTATTTCTCTAGTACCAACTTTGGTACTAAGCCATTAAATTTGAAGGTAAAATTGTACCTACTAGTCCGAAAGGAGGGCCACGGGTTTAATTCTTAACAACAACCTCATAGTTAAGTTACTTGTATAGTTGTACATAGATATTTTAGTGATTTACCTTTACATACTATCAAATAGTAATTACATGTTTCTCTCTTCATCCAAATTTTTTTTTTATGTACAATGAGAACAGAAACACTGGAATATAGAGAAAAAAAAAACCAAACAATCTAATATCAGATGAGAACAGAAAACCTGGAATATATATCATTCACAATAGAATTATACAAAATATAAACACAATACTTAACAAGAGTTCTATTACAAATGTACCAACAATAGAGTCCTAATATGTACGCCAAAGACCTTGGCATCCGGTGTCCCGATTAACACTCTCACAAGTGGCATCCGGTGTCCCGATTAACACTCTCACATGAATGATGGGAGTGGGTTTGAGCATCAGTGGAGTACAATGTAACAGAGTAAGTAGTACTCAAAAAAAAAAAAGAGTCCTAATATGTACAAATATTTTGAAACTAAGTATTACTTTTTCAAAACAAATCATTATATTGTTATTAAATGCCGAGTGCCATTTAACTTATCTATCCTAGGCCTGGCCTAGTAAAAATATTTATATTATGATTATATCCCTAGATGACTATACCTAAATAAACCAGCTGAGTGCAAGTCACAAAAATTTGTTGTGTAAACACGAAGGATTAGAGGCCCATTGTGTAAGAGGGATGAGAACAATTATGTTTGTATTAGAGTTCACTGAATATAACTGTAGGAATACAAGAGTATTATACAAGAGAATCATAAGTAAACTAGGACTGAGAATCATAAGTAAACTAGGACTGAGACTTATAGTATGACTCTATTATGTAGAGTCCTAATACTCCCCCTCAAGCGGATGGTACGGAAGTAACCTGTAGCTTGTCACGTAAAAAGCAGAACCGGGGACCTGCGAGTGACTTGGTGAAAATATCAGCTAGCTGATCCTTAGTAGAAATAAAGTGCACCTGAATGTCTCCTGCAGCCACTCTGTCTCTCACAAAGTGATAATCAATTTCGACATGCTTTGTGCGAGCATGAAAAATAGGATTAGCACACATATAAGTAGCTCCAAGATTGTCACACCAAAGTTTGGGCACTGGAAGAGGTGAAATTCCTATTTCTCGCAGCAAAGAGAGGATCCACAGAACTTCAGCACATACATCTGCAAGAGCCTTGTACTCTGCTTCAGTAGAAGATCGAGCAACAGTCCTTTGTTTCTTGCATACCCAGGACACTAGATTGGTTCCAAGAAACACAGCATGCCCACTAGTAGACTTTCTATCCGTAGGACAACCAGCCCAGTCAGAATCCGAGAATGCATGAAGCTCACCTGAACTTGACTTTCTCAATCGCAGACCCAAAGACATAGTACCTTTAACATACCTTAACACACGTTTCAGTTGTTCCCAGTGTGCAGTGGTTGGAGCATGCATGTGCTGACAAAGCAGATTAACTGCAAAGGATAAATCTGGTCTCGTGATAGTTAGGTACTGTAGTGCACCTGCAATGCTCCGGTATTGCGTGGGATCATCATATGGATCTGTACAGGTAGATATTGTCTTTGAAGTCGTAGTAGGTGTAGACACAGGTTTGCAGTCTGTCATACCAGCTCGTTTAAGTATGTCAGTCATATACCTGCGCTGAGAAAGCAACACTCCATCTGCACACTTGACTGTTTCAATCCCAAGGAAAAACCCAGGCTCACCAAGATCTCTAATCTTGAAAGTACTAGAGAGCTTGGAGAGCAAAGCCTCCAATGCACCATGCTCATTGCTCATAACAAGAATATCATCCACATAAACAAGCAGGTAAACAGTAGTCGATCCACGAGAATAATAAAATAACGAAACATCAGTTTTAGAGGCATTAAAACCAGCAGATAACAGAAAAGTGTGCAAACGAGTGAACCAAGCCCGGGGAGCCTGCTTCAAACCATACAGGGAGCGTTTCAACAAGCAAACATGATCAGGGTGCTGAGAATCAACATACCCCGGAGGCTGACGCATGTAAACAGTTTCTGTAAGATTACCATTAAGGAATGCATTATGCACATCCAATTGCCTGACTAGCCAACCAGAAGAAAGAGCAAGAGAGAGCAACAACCTGACTGTAGTAGGTTTAACCACCGGGCTGAAAGTGTCAAAGAAATCTTGACCCGGGACCTGATTAAACCCTTTAGCCACGAGCCTGGCCTTGTAGCGCTCAACAGATCCATCAGCCTTCCTTTTCGTGCGAAACACCCACTTGCAGCCAATAATATTCATAGACGCAGTGGGAGGAACCAAGCACCATGTCTGATTCTGCAACAAGGCATTGAACTCCTGATCCATTGCCTCCCTCCATTCAGAGTGTTTGACTGCCTGAGTATAACAAGTAGGATCAACAGAGGAAACTTGCACAGTCAAACCCGCAACCGGAGCCACAGACCGACTCCTAGTGGCCATGGAGTGAGACCTCTCCGTGGGACGCACAGTACGACCACGTGGCCGACCACGAGGCCTCTTCTGAGCCACATCAGCAGGAGGCGAGGGAGCTACCACAGATGGATCAGCCACAGGATGAAAAACAGATTCAGCCCAAGGTCGTGCAATAGATTCTGATGGAGCCTGCAAAACAGACTTAGCACCAAAAGGAAACACAGCTTCATCAAACCGCACATGACGGCACACAAAAACTTTATTAGTACGCAGGTCCATGCACCTATAACCCCGAAACGAATCAGGATAGCCCAGAAAGACACATGGAGAAGACCTGTAAGACAGTTTATGACGATTATATGGCCGTAAGTGCGGATAGCACAGACAGCCAAAGACACGAAGAAAGGAATATGATGGCTGAGATCTGTGCACTAAGACATGAGGACTAGAGTTATGGAGAGTATGCGAGGGCATTTTGTTAATAAGGAAAACAGCAGCCTCAAAAGCAAAATGCCAGAACCGAGACGGCACAGAGGCACGAGCCATAAGTGCTAGCCCGGTTTCAACCACATGCCTGTGCTTCCGTTCCACACGACCATTCTGTTCGTGTGTGTACGCACAAGATTGCCTGTGACTAATACCAAGCTGAACAAAAACGGAATGTAACTTTTTATACTCAGCCCCTAAATCAGATTGAACAGCTTTGATTTTACGATTGAAGGCACGTTCAACTAAACATCGAAAACGCTCAAAAACAGAATATATATCTGACTTTAATTTCATAGGAAAATACCAAGTATAACGAGAAAAGTCATCCACAAATAAAACAAAATAACGATAACCCTCAGAAGAGAGTACAGGAGCAGGGCCCCAAATGTCCGTATAAACTAAATCTAGCACATTCGAACTAACAGAGACAACACGTGGCAATGGGAAACGTGCAGATTTACCCATTTGACACGCAGAACACACAGTATGAGAAGTTTTATTCGACTCACTAACAGAACAAGACTCCAAGACTCGATGTAAAACACGCTGATGCGGATGACCCAAACGATCATGCCACGTAGACGCCGAAGCACGAGCAGAAATAAACGCGGAAGGTGAACCAGAAGGAACCGGCAAGGTATAGAGCCCACCGGAACTATTGCCCCGCAAAAGAATTTCCTTGGTCCGAATATCCTTCACAACAAAGAAGGAAGGGTGAAACTCAAAAAACACCTGATTATCCGACGCAAAGCGCTGAACGGATAATAAAGAGGCAGAAAGACGGGGAACATGTAAAATATGAGACAACTTAAGAGACCTAGAAGGCGTAGAAATAGAAGCATGACCCACGTTACTAATAAGTAAAGGCGTACCGTCACCAACACGTAAAGTGTCGTTACCACCATATTCTTCAGAAGTAGAGAGGGCAGCTATATCAGGTGTGGCATGATGTGTTGCACCAGTGTCAGGCAACCAGGTAGAGAGCGACGACACGGGAGCCGGCGCCGCAGAACTCACAGCAACATCTGAAACGGTCCGCTCAGAGGCAGAGCCGTCATTCGTAGCCATGGGAACAAGAACGAAACCCTAGCGACTGATACCAGATGAGAACAATTATGTTTGTATTAGAGTTCACTGAATATAACTGTAGGAATACAAGAGTATATATACAAGAGAATCATAAGTAAACTAGGACTGAGAATCATAAGTAAACTAGGACTGAGACTTATAGCCTTATAGTATGACTCTATTATGTAGAGTCCTAATAAGAGGACTAGTGTTTGGTATCCACAATGAGTCATATTAAATGCAACTCTCATATGAGGACTAGTGTTTGGTATCCACAATGAGTCATATTAAATGCAACTCTCATATTAATCAAATAATTAACTAAGTTACGCTCGTTATGATGAACATCAATTCTTGTGAGCACCAGACACCAATAATAGGGGTGACTACAGTTCAGTTCTGATTCTGAACTGTCATTTCCGATTATGAAAATTTGAACTGCCAGTTTGAACCAATTTTTTTTTTATATATAGAATTTTTTTTTCTATTTTTAAAATAATTTAAATTGAACAATTATTTTATTTTGAAATTTTTTTATTCTAATTTTTTTAACAGTAATATAAAATATTTAAACTTTAAAGTTAAACTAAAAAAATAATTGTTATAATTAAACTTTAAATTTTCACATTTTAAAGTGTAAACTTTAATCAAATAATTATTATTTAAATAATAGTCAAAACTTTATTTTATTTTTACGTTTTCGAACCAGAACTGGCGATTTCCGTTGGTTAGTACTAATATTATGGATTCGAAACCGGAACGTTTTAGATTCTACTTCTGAACTGAAATCAAAATCATCTATATAGTTCCAATTTAGGGTTGGTTTTTACAATATACGGTCCAATTCAAATTGAACAATTCAAACTGAATCGTGACTCTAAACATAAAATTTTAAATAATATTTTGAAATTCAAATTTTATTTACATGTATGTATCACTATGGTTTGGGTACAAGATCTCTGGATGGTCCTCTAATTATTCAATTGATGCCTTGAGCACTCCATTGAAAGGTTTCTAGAATTCAAGTGACTTGATCTTCAAAGAAAAACTTGGATATATAGCATGTTCTTCATTGAAGAACCTCCAAGTTCAAATGGCTTGATCTTTAATAGAGGTCTTCGGGTTTAAATGGATCAACATGACATTATGGGGCATTTATTTTCAGGATCATGATCTTTAAATAAACTTCAAAACATTCTAAGATGTCTTCCGAGTGATTACAAGATTTTCTTAGGATGTTTATATAAAAAATAGAGCTCATATTTATAACTGTAGGATAAAAGTTTTGATAAGTTCAAAGTTTTTTGATATTATCTAATTAGATAATATGAATATTATCCAAAATATATTCAAATATACTAATATTAAAATAATCAAAATTATCAAATTTTATATGTAAATAAATAGTGACAATCTCTATGCTACAAGACTTAAGAGTCAACTGAGATACGTTTCTTTCAAACTCGCTTTACTCTCAGATGGTGAAATCGCGTCTGTTTTCACAATAAATAAATAAATAAATACAAGCTGAATGGTTGTGGACCAAATCCGTGAAAGTAGTTGAAAGCAATTAAGCAAAGGAGGTGCAGCAGGAATGGTCTAGTCTTGACCTAGTCTAACCTCTCAAAACATTTCATGCTGCGCACGACAGTATTCTACTTCTTATAGCATTTATACGAGTTAATACCTTTGTTGATTCTTCGAGTATAATAATTTTGTAAAGTTTAGTCTTAAATTCTTAGACTGATCACTTGTAACTCTTTGACTTTTAAATTGTTATCATCTATGGTCCTTCCGTTAATTGTTTTGAGCCATTTAGGCAGTGTAAATCAAGGACAAAATAATTCTTTCAATCTTGTTAGGGCTAAAAGGTGCCACTATACACGGAGTGCCCTGTATGGAATTATCTTTTATTTTTATATATAAAATGATATAAAGTTAAATTGCATGCATACTGAAACTAAGTAATTTGACCACGATGATATATTATTATTAGAATTCTAATAATAATAACAATAATATATATATATATATATATATATATATATATATATATATATATATATATAAACAAAATCCTCCAAAACGAAATCCTATTTCCCGCCCAAAATATTGTACATTAAAACAATTAAAACAATAAAATAATATTAAAAGTACAATAATATAAAAACACGAAATCCTATAACATCAAAACATTGTTATACATTAGGATTAGTACATTGTTATAATCTTTATATCTTTATATATATAAAAACAAAATCCTCCAAAACGAAATCTTCCTTCTTGCCCAAAATATTGTACATTAAAACAACTAAAATAATAGAATAATATTAAAACAATACAATTCCTATACTACAATTCCAGTACAATTCGTATAAACAATAGAATAATATTAAAACAATACAATTCATATACTACAATTCCAATACAATTCCTATAAACAATAGAATATATTAAAACAATACAATTCCTATACTACAATTCCAATACAGTTCGTATCAAATAAATCTGCTAATAAAACACGAAATCCAATACTACAGAATACGGAGTAATATTAAAACAATACAATTCCTATACTACAATTCTAATACAATTCGTATAAATAATAGAATAATATTAAAAAAATACAATTCATATAGTACAATTCCAATACAATTCGTATAAACAATAGAATAATATTAAAACAATACAATTCCTATACTACAATTCCAATACAATTCGTATAAACAATAGAATAATATTAAAACAATACAATTCCTATACTACAATTCCAATACAATTCGTATAAACAATAGAATAATATTAAAACAATACAATTCCTATACTACAATTCCAATATAATTCGTATCAAATATATCTGCTATTAAAACACGAAATCCAATACTACAAAATGAAGTCTACTATTCTACAATTCCTATACTACAATTCCAATATAATTCGTATCAAATATATCTGCTATTAAAACACGAAATCCAATACTACAAAATGAAGTCTACTATTCTACAATTCCTATACTACAATTCCAATACAATTCGTATACTACAATTCCTATACTACAACTCCTCCGTCTATTCGTATTATAAATACATTCATCAATTAGAAATTTTATAACCTTCTCACACAAATCGAAATAGTAATACGATATTGTCATGCAAATCTTTCAACAACATTGTTCTTTCACTAATGGGGTCTGTTTTTGTCTCTACTTCCGACCTATCTCCCAAGACGAGAAGGAGTTGTATTAGACTCCGACTAATGCGTTGTTATTTGTCAAGGGAATATCCACATTCCACAATCAACCAACACACACTAGAGTGCTTACTTCATGACTCCCAGGTAAATGCTATTAAGTTTAAAAGTGTATATAAATTAGAGAGAGCAGATTGTGCCAATTTTAAATCTTTTGTCAAGAAACATTTTATCAGACCAAAACAATATTAAATACACATACATCCTCATTAATACTTTAAATATTTAGTTGCTACAAAATATATAAATTTTAGTTTGGCAATATAGGATACAAAAGGTCCTTTATTTCAAATCTTTTGTTTGGTTTTTTGCAAATTTGATTGGCACTGGAGTGCTTACTCCATGACTCCCAGGTAAATGCTATTAAGTTTAAAACTGTATATAAATTAGAGAGAGCAGATTGTGCCAATTTTAAATCTTTTGTCAAGAAACATTTTATCATACCAAAATAATATTAAATATACATGCATCCTTATTAATACTTTAAATATTTAGTTGCTATAAAATATATAAATTTTAGTTTGGCAATATAGGATACAAAAGGTCCTTTATTTCAAATCTTTTGTTTGGTTTTTTGCAGATTTGATTGGCCGTGTTGTTTCCATTACTGAGCAAAAAGTTGTCCAAGTTAATTCAAATCCTCAAAGGTTGATTGATTTTGTCATTGAAGACTCTCGGTATGTGTTTGTTTGGATGTCTTTTTGAATATTTGTTTAAGTATAAATTTAGGCATCATCATGCTCATTGTTGTTTTCACTACTCACGGGTAGTCGGCTCACTGTTACCCTATGGGAGGAGCACGTGGATTCTGTTTTGCTTTACTATAATGTTGATTTGGTAGAACCACTGATTGTCCTTCAAGTTCCAGCATAAACAATTCCCATTGATATTTGCATATGCCATGACTATAAACAAAAGCCAAGGCCAAACACTAACTCACGTTGGGTTATTGCTAAAAAAACCGGTCTTTAGTCATGGTCAATTGTATGTGGCTTTCTCCCGAGTCAGTCATCCTAATGGCCTGAAGGTGTTAGGGGTAGACGAGGATGGACAAGATTGTGTTGCGACTTCCAATGTCGTCTACAAAGAGGTTTTCAATAATGTGTAAATATAATTGATGATATTATATTTTTTTTTTCAAAATAATAAAGTTGCTATATATCTAGACAATTTTTTTTTTCAAAATAATAAAGTTGCTATATATCTAGACAAAAATTTTTTTCAAAATAATAAAGTTGCTATATATCTAGACAAAAAATATATCATCTATACAAATGAATTAGGATAGCAATTCATTACTATAACTAAGTTGACAGAGAACGAACACATTGGTTCAATTTCTAAATATTTCTAACAAATCTATACTATATATAAAAATAAATCCTCCTATTTCATTTTTCCCGCCAAAACTTTTGTAGTGACTTAATTAAATATTTTATTGGTCAAATAATTAATAAAGCTTATTTGGTAAGAAAATGTAAAATGAAAATTAACTAATATCTATTAATTGGTAATATTGTTTCTATATTCACATATCAATACTATTAATAAAAGAAAAATCTTCCCCTTCAACTTTCCCGCGCAAACTAATATTATTAATTAATTGGTAAAAAAAATTAATAAAGTTTAATTGGTAACAAAATTTTATTTACTAAATTCTGAGAATAATTAAACCATTATAATTGTGAGAATAATGGAAACTAATTCTGCATAATTTTATAAGAAAAAATAATTTATTAATTATTATTCACCAATAATAATAATTCGAATACTTATCTATACTTCTATATCTATACTACTATTAATAAAAATAAAATCATCCTTTGTGAAATTCCGCCCAGACAATATTAAAGATAAAATGAAAAAGAAAACTGATTTTACTAATTGATTGAAAATATTTAAAAAAATCATAATGGAAAAGAAAACTGAAATTAGGCAAATTGGAAAAGGGAATGGATATTACTAATTAACTGAAAATTATTTAAAAAACTTAAAAAAAAATAATTACACTTTCCTTTTGAAAATTTTAAATTTTTTAAACTTAAAAAAAAATTAATTAAACATGACTGTAAGATTGCACATATAATATACTTAAGGTATAAAAGTATAATTGCACATATATTAGTGTAATTGACTAATAATAGTTGCCTAATAATTATTATGATAATAACAATGGTCGTTGAATTTATTTTTATAATAATTATAATTAAATTATTTCTCATTTTTCTCATATTTATTTTAGTAATAATATAATTACATAAGTCATATTACATATCGAACTTTTTAAGATAATTGTAGACAAACAAGTCATGTATATTTCAATTAATTGAGTTATACTTTTGCACTAATCTTATAATCAAATAAATGTACACGTTCAATATTAGAATTTTTTTTTATAATTTTCTTTATTTTTATTATCTAAATATATAATAAAAAATTTATTTGTGCATCGCACCGGTAATTGAACAATTATTTGCTCTAATTCAAGCAAGGAAAACACCAACCAACATAATCGATCCAACCAATTTCATCAATTGCGCTATACAATATTCGATGTTATAATTTATATAATTGTATATCGATCCAAATATTTTTAAAATATTATAACAAATCCATTCCGTGCAACGCACGGGCGAAAATACTAATTGTAATAATAATTATTATCATCATCATTATTACTTTAATTTTCAGCTTGTTGTATACTTTAATTTTCAGCTTGTTATATATATGACTTTAATTTTCAGCTTGTTGTATGCTGAAGAAAAATATTAATCAAATTCATTAAGCCTCTGAGTGTGCTTGGTTCCAGCTAACTGATCCAATTTCTGGGGCTAATAATAAAGTCCCTGCCATACACTTCCATGCATGCCTTTAAAGCTAAGATACAAATTAAATTAAAATTAAAGGATATGACCTCTAATGCATGCATGCTAGAGCTGATTATGAACACCGTACCAATCAATTAAGGAGAATCGATATTTTGTATTCTTGCATCCATACAGTTAGCCAATACAGGTCATATATATTATATAGTGGGGTCATCAACTTGAGAGCCGAGTGAAAAACCTTGGGATATGAATACATGGAGTCATATATTATTGCAAAAATGCATTTTCTTTAAGATAAATGATAGATAATTGAAGTCCACTCGTTGAGTAGATTTGGTGCCGCCCAAGATATTTTGTATTTATTCATGGAAACCTTAACCTGTATCAATTGTCATATATGCATACTAACATGGAGATCACAAACGTATCTTCTCTACTCTCCTTTTTCATTTTAGCAATGGCTTTCATACTTAGCGCCCTAGCCACCAACATCACCACAGATCAGTCCTCTCTTCTTTCTTTGAAATCCTCCACCAGCTTAAGTCACGACCATACATTGGCAAATAACTGGTCAATCAGTGCTTCTGTTTGCAACTGGATTGGAGTTGTTTGCGGATCCAAACACCATAGAGTGGTCGCATTAGACATATCAAATATGGGTATTGTGGGTACCCTTCCTCCACAATTAGGCAACCTCTCTTTTCTTGTTTCTCTTAACATAAGTCACAACAGTTTCTATGGAAATTTGCCTAGAGAATTGGCTAACCTACGCCGACTACAATACTTAGACTTTGGTTATAATAATTTTAGTGGAAAAATTCCAGAGGAGATTGGCAATCTTGAGAATGCAAAATGGTTGATATTGAAAGTTAACCAACTTGATGGTCCTATCCCCTTCACCATCTTCAACATTTCCACATTGCAAAATTTGGTCCTCAGCAATAATAGCTTATCTAGCTCTCTTCCGATGAAGCTTTGTCAACATGCTACAAGACTCAAAGTGCTTAACCTGTCTTGCAACAAGTTGAGGGGTGATATTCCAAAGAATTTATCAGGTTGCTCAGAACTTGAAAATTTGCAGTTGGATTACAACAATTTTGTCGGGACAATTCCGAGACAAATTGAGAGCTTAAATATGCTTCAGATTTTAAGACTCGACAGTAACAAGTTAGAAGGTATATATGTATATATGTTCCTGCATTTGGCTACTAGAATAATTTTACGGTTTTCTGTAATAATTATATTCTAAATGCATATACACTATATATGACTCATGTTTTAATTTTGTAGGAATAATACCTGAAACAATATTTAACATTTCTACACTAATTGTTATAAGCATGGGAAACAACAGTTTGTCTGGTATTCTCCCACCAAACATGTGTTCACATTTCCAAAATCTTGAAGAACTTAAGTTGTATACGAACAAGCTATATGGCAACATTCCAAGGGGCATAGGTGAATGCTCTAAGCTTAAATATATTTATATGTGGGAGAATCAACTAAATGGGTTGTTGCCAAGAGAGATTGAGAATTTGACAATGCTAAAGAGAGTTGATTTTGGTGACAATTCCTTTTCAGGTATGGACAAGGGAGGTAGCTCTTCTTTTTAATTGCATGTATTGCATTCTTAACACATTTCTTATTGAACTATAAAATGAAAGAAAGATAATTATAATGTGAACCTGAGAATCGACTCCAACATGCCAACTACATATGGATATTGTATTTGTTTGTGCCTTCGGTCACTTGAATATTATATTATTTTGATAGGTGAAATACCAAGAGAGTTGGGCAACCTTGATAAACTAGAACTCCTTGTGTTGAATGATAATGGATTAAGTGGTTCTATTCCGTGGGGAATCTTCAATATTTCAACTCTTGAAGTACTAGTACTGTCATTTAATGAGTTTTCAGGTACTCTTCCAACATCAGGTTATTGGCTTCCCAATTTAAAACAATTGTATCTTTGCAAAACCTATATTGGAGGAGTTATACCTCCCCAAATCTCAAATGCTTCCAACCTTGCTCTTATTGAACTTGGCGACAACCAATTCAAAGGCTTCATTCCGAATTCCCTTGGAAACTTAGCACAACTCAATTATCTAAGTCTGGTTGAGAACAATCTAACAACTGATCTTCAATTTAGCCTTATGACTTCATTGGCAAACAGTAGATATATCCGTTATTTAGACATATCATCTAACCCTTTAAACGTAGTGCTCCCAAATGCAATCGGCAACCTCTCCACCACTCTCCAAGTTTTCCGTGTAGCAAATTCTAACATTAGAGGGCGAATTCCACCGGAGATTGGCAATCTAACCGGCTTATACAAGTTGAGTTTATGGTCCAACGACATTATAGGATTTCTACCTACAACCATTCAAGCGCTTCAGAGTCTTCAAGCGTTCATCATATCAGGGAACAGATTAATAGGATCATTTCCAGATGTGATATGTGAACTAAAGAATTTGTTTTGGATAGAGTTAGGCAGAAATAAATTTTCAGGTCCAATCTCCAATTGTTTAGGGAACATTTCTTTCCTGGGAAGGATCTTTCTGTATGAAAACGAATTCACTGTCTTCCCTCCTACCCTATGGAGCATTAAACATCTTTTGATACTCGACTTGCATTCGAATAACTTGAGCAGCTCTCTACCTCAAGAAATCGGGAATGCAAAGATGGCAATAACTATTGATCTCTCAAATAACAAACTATTTGGAGAAATTCCCAGTAGTATAGGAGGTTTGACAGAGTTGATGAATTTTTCTTTGGCTCATAACACAATCCAGGGTTCTATTCCTGACACATTTGGCAAACTCCTAGATCTACATTTATTGGATCTTTCTGATAATAAAATCTCTGGAATGATTCCCAAGTCATTGGAGGGACTTGTAAGTATGAACTATTTCAATGTTTCCTACAACAAATTAACCAATTAACCGGAGAAATTCCAAGTGGAGGCCCTTTTGCCAACTTCACTTATGAATCATTCTTGGGGAATGATGGTCTATGTGGTACTCCTCGGATGCATGTCCCACCTTGCCCTGTTAATACTCCTCGGATGCATCAATCAAAGAAGATCAGAGTGGTTCTCATTGTACTTATCTCGTTGGCAGTTCTTATAGTGCTAATTGCCTCTGTTTCTGTGCTATGCATCTTCAAGAAGCACAACAGGGAGGAGGTTCCAGATGAACCAAACTTTCTGTTAGCAACAACACCAGCAAGATATTCGTACTATGAACTCCAACGGGCAACAAATGGATTTGATGAAAGCAACTCGCTAGGTAGTGGAAGCTTCGGATCAGTTTATAAAGGGATTTTAACAAATGGGATGCACGTAGCTGTCAAGGTTTTTCGTTTGGAACATGAAGGTTCAAATAGGAGTTTTGACAGTGAATGTGAGGTTTTACGCAGCATTCGTCACAGAAATCTCACAAAGGTCCTTGGTAGTTGCTCCAACTTGGATTTTAAAGCGTTGGTGCTAGAGTACATGCCTAATGGGAGTCTTTACAAATGGTTATATTCTCACAATTATTTCTTGGATATGATACAAAGAGTGAGTATAATGATAGATGTGGCATATGCTTTGGAATATCTCCACTATGATTACTCCAATCCTATTATCCATTGCGACTTGAAACCCAGTAATGTGTTAATAGATGCTGATATGGTGGGACATTTGAGTGACTTTGGTGTTGCAAAGCTCTTAGGAGATGGAAACTCCATTGCAATTACACACACCTTAGCAACAATTGGTTACATTGCTCCTGGTAATTGTTTTTGTTTTCTAAATTTCTGAATTTGATTTTAAGATTCGTCATATAATATTATGCATTTCTAATGGATGGTTTCCTATCAAAATTTGCACTCCTAGAGTATGGACGGGAAGGTCTTGTATCCACACGTAGCGATATGTACAGTTATGGTATTATGTTGCTTGAAGTTTTCACAAAGACTCAACCTGTAAATGAAATGTTCAATGAAGATTTAAGCCTGAGAAGTTGGGTTCACAATGCACTTCCTACAAATACAAGTCAAATTATAGACCCAAATTTACTTGGACCAGGTGAAGAAAAGTATGATGAAAAGTTGCAGTGTGTGTCGGCTATCTTTGAGATAGGCATAAAATGCTCAACAAAATCCCCTCGAGAGAGGATGAATGTGAACGATGCCTTATCAGCATTGATAAAGATCAAAGCCCAACTTCTTTCCCTGTATGCAAGTATTTAGAGTAGTATGTATTAGCATCTCCTATTGTATCTTTCTTTAAAATGGAAATAAAATGCAGCAGATTAGATACAGTTTATGTACACAAATCTTATTTTGTCCTTTACTAGGTCACTTTTACTCCCTGAGTGACTTTGATATTGCAGAGCTTTTAGGAGATGGCAACTCCATTGCCATTACAAGCACCTTAGCAAGAATTGTTTACATTGCTCCATGTAAATGTTTCAACTTTTTTTTTTTTTTTTAAATTTTTTTTTGAAAACTTTCTGGATTTGATTTTTTCCTTGAGTGTGAAGTTTTACCCAACATTCGTCATAGAAATCTCATAAAGGGTCTTGGCAGTTGCTCCAACTTGGATTTTAAAGCATTGGTTCTAGAGTACATGCCCAACGAGTGTCTAATAAGTTGACAAGTGGTTATATTCTCACAACTATTTCTTGGATATGATGCAAAGAGTGACTATAATGATAGATGTAGCATCTGCTTTGGAATATCTTCACTGTGATTACTCCAAGCCTATTGTTTATTGTGACTTGAAACCCAGTAATATGTTAATAGATGTTGATATGATGGGACATCTGAGTGATTTTGGTGTTGCAAAACTTTTAGGAGATGTGAATGCCATTACAAGCACCTTAGCAACAATTGGTTACGTTACTTCAGGTAAATGTTTCAATTTTTCTTTCACTTTCTTGATTTGGTTTTAACATTCGTCACATAACATTTTGCATTTCTTGTGCCTTCCTATCAAATTTTGCACTGCTTCTAGAGTATGGACAGGAAGTTCTTGAGTCCACCCGTAGCAATATGTGTAGTTATGGTATCATGTTACTTGGAAGTTTTCACAAATCACAAAGACTCAACCTGGAGATGATATGTTTAGTGAAGATTTAAGTCGTACACTTCAATTCCTACAAACATTGGTCAGAGATCCAAACTTATTTGGACCAAATGAACAGAAGTACGATGAGAAATTAGAGGGTATATATATTGGCTGTCTTTGAGCTAGGCATAAAATGCTCAGCAGAATCTCCTCAAGAGAGGATGACCATCAAAGATGCTTTACCAGCACGGAAAAAGATAAAAGTCCAACTTCTTTCAATTCGGTGTATGATTTATGTAAAAACTAGCATTTCCTATTATTGTATCTTTCTTGAAAATGGAAATAAAATGCAGCAGATGGACAGGGCTATTAAGGGGGCCCATAGATATATATTAGTTTATACAATTATACTTAGTATATATTTAAAAAAAAAAAAAAACAATACGGTTAATTGTTTGGAAGTAAGATTCGAGAAGATGTCTGACTTCTGAAAGCTACGTTTTCGATTTTAATAAACCGCACACCCACTGCTTACAACTCACAAGTCACACCAAGCCTTCGCAAAATTCACAGTGCCTTCAGCCTTCGCAATTGTCTTCGGCCCTTCGCAATTCGTAGTGTCTTCGACGGTTCGGCCCTTCGCAATTCACAATTCGAAAATCGCAAATCACAGATTCGCAATTGCAAAGCCAAAGGTATTTTAAGTATTTTAATAATTTTATGAATTGGCTTATTGGCGAATTCCCCAAAAATGCCAGAATGCATATTATGTATATTAAATTATTAATATTAATTATATTATATTATGTATAATGTATTGTTGACTTGTTCTAATGTTTAAGAGTTTGGAATAATTAGGAATTTTATTTTGATTGCATAAATTAGGAATATAGTTTCTGATTGCAGATTAGGTTGTATTGTTGTTTAGGAATCCTAATACAATTCTAAATTCTAATTATACTTTTGAATAATTAGGAATTTTATTTTTATTTTAATTCTATTTATAAAATAAAATTGTAAGTTTATTAAGTTTATTATATGCAGGGAATCAGGGATTAAAGGTACATGTTTACCATTGAAAGATTTTTGGTTGACTGATTCGGATTGATTGATTCACAAGTGCCAGGTGCTTTTATTCCTTTTTTAATACAATGTTTCCTAAAAACATTCATCCGGAAGTGAAAAAAAAAATGATCAATTAATAGACTCACAAAGAGGAGCTATGAATAAATTTGTTAAAATAGTGGGATCCTCTAATGAGAATTTAGAGAAACCAAACATAGATAATCTTGAACAATCTAATGAAAATTTGAGTAATCAAGATCATATTGAAATTATTCAAAATTGAAGTTATTGAAACCTACTTAAGATCTTCAATGTCACAAGAAAGATTGAATGGTTTGGCAATTTTGTGTATTGAGAAGGATATGCTAGAAAATATTAATCTTGATGCACTTATCGATTTTGTATCGAGTAAAGCACGCAGAATTTTTTTGTAATGATTATTTTTGTATTTAAAAAAATTGTTGCAAATTTTCTAATATTATTTCATGTTATTTGATATTATCATATTTAAATATTATTAAATTTAAATTTTAGTCTGTTCCATATAGGGTCCTTTTTTTTAATTTCGTCCCGGGGCCTATGAAATGTTTGGAATAGCCCCGCAGATGGATAAAGTTTTTGTACACAAATCATTTGCAATTGTTTTGAAATATAGAGCATAAGAAACACTACATAAACTAAGCCGTCTAAATTAACAAAGATCTAATTATGAGATCAAATTGAGCTGAGGCAATCCCTTTAGTCGCAAAACTTTATTTATAGGCTCTCTACTTTTTCTGTTGCACCAACAATATACGAAAAGGATATTTGCAACGTAACGGTGCTGTTTTGTTCTCCACAAGCTTTTTTTTTTTGGTGGGCATCCCACGATTTAATTTCCATCGTCGGACACAGTGACTAATCCCTTTGCCGGATTATAGACATCTCTATTAGGTGGGACAACTGACCTGGAGATTTAAGCATGCTCCATTCCCAAAGTCAATGATTGAACCCTTGTGGATAGTTCAAGCATAGATGGGTTCTAGGCATGTACTTCTAATGAATGAAAATAAGTTAAAGTATAGATCCAAACTTTTTTTTTTTTTTGACAATGTATAGATCCAAACTTAATTGTTCTACATGAAGAAAAGTACAATGAAAAAGTGTAATTTGTGTTAATAATTTTTTAACTAATTAAGCAGGAAATTCTCAGTAAAAATACTTTTGGCCTTCATTTAATTTTTTTTTTCAAAAAAATCTATTATTTTTATATTAAATGAATTAAAAATATATATATTAAAGTTCAAATTCATTAAATAAAAGAAATACATCTAATAATCAAATTTACCATATTTCTTTATTAGCTTATTTCTTTTGTCAAGATATATGATTTAGTTTTTTTAGTTGATTAATTCATTAGTGATTTATTGTAATTTTATTATTTATTTACACTTTAATGTACATTTGATAGTTTAAAAGATTATTTTTGAAATAGATAAAAATTAATATGGATCACTTAATTCGAGATCTTGGTATTCATCTTCATCTATCCTTCAAATTATAGAATATTCAGTTAATTAGAAAATGAATATCTGTTAATTATGAAAAAAATTGTTACAAAATAATTGATAAAACTTTTTATTTTGATGAAAGAGCGACGATATAGATTTAAATGAATGTAAATATTTATTATTATTCTATTTATTTTGTATTATGTGAAAAACTTTAAAATAATAATTGACATCCGTGTCGATCATATTCATATAATTATATATATCTCATACATTATTAGACAAAGTATAATTGAAAATTATTAACAATAATAATCTGGACAATTATGCATGGTATATATAATGAAATGATACGATTGATAGTGATGTCGACTAACATTGAAAATTCTCTCGATCAATAAGTTTGACCCCGCAACTTAAATGTATCTAACTCCTACCCTTTTTGTCTTGTATTCTTACGCACAGGTCAGTAGTGGCAACTCCGCGACTCAAAAACTTCTCCTTTAAAAAAATTAAAAAGAAAAGAAAATAGAAACAGGTCATAGTCTCGCATGACTTTGAATGAGTCCTCCGCTTCCATGTCCTGCCTGGCCATTGGAGTTCATTTTTCTTTTATTTTAATAGAATATTAAGAAAAACACAAACAAAACAAAATAATAAGTCAACCTTTGCCGCCTAGAATATATTACGGTCCGTTTGAATCGTTGAAAATAATTGAGGAATTAAATTTAAATTCTAATAAATATTTGTTAAAAAAATTAATTTCATTGTTTGACTTGTTAGTAGAAAAAATTAAAATTATTAAAAGTTCGATTTCTTGCAAATAACTTTTTTATTATAATACTAAAAACATCATTTACACACATAAATATAAAATAATGTTATTATTCTTTTTTTTTTAGTACTACTGACTCTATTACATCTCCTACTGAAGCATAAAGAGTCAATATCACCTTCACTGAGACTTGAACCCACCACCACAAGGTCTTGCCATATTGTTATTCTTTTAAAATTCATTATGGGAATCAAACATGTTAATTGCATGCTCTTAATAAAATTTAGGTTAATAAAAATTTCTTAAGCAAAGCAGACTTTACGTAAGAAAAGTGGGGAACAATTCTTAACCAAAACAGACTTTGCATAAAAGGTCTATTGAAGTCTATTTTGGTTAAGAAATTTTGGGCACCATGTTCAATTTATTCAAAGTTCAAAATTTTGGGCACCATGTTCAATTTATTCAAAGTTCAAGAAAAGGACGAGTACGTATGTGAATGGAGGACAATAAAAATGTACAAATAGGCTACTGAACTATTTGGCGATAGCAATTAAGTTACCGAACTCAAATAACTTTCAAATTCATCCATGAACCTGAAAAAAATATGCAATTAGTATTTTTAGCATGTTAACAACAAGTTTGTGTTGATTGAGATGTCATATGTATTTTTGATTTTCTATTTATTATTATTATTCTACTAAGCATTTGACCCTAAAAAAAATTGACAAAAAAATCCTACTAAGAAATTAGCATTTTCCCTATTGAGGTTTCATCGTGTGATTGGTAGTTAAATTTATTTATTAGTTAGTGGTGGGTAGGTCAAATGCTTTTTTTTTTTTCTTAGGGTCAAATGCTTAGTAGGATAATAACAACAAATATATATATATAATAAAAATTACACATGACATCCTAATCAACACAAACTTGTTATTAACCTGCTAAAAATGTTTTTTCCAGATTCAGGGATGAATTTGGAACTTATTTGAGTTCGGTAGCTTAATTGCTATCCCCAAATAATTCAGTGGTTTATTTGTACATTTTAGACCATATTTGTAAATTATCAATGATTTAGACCATATTAAATCCTGATATGATGATGAATTTATCATGTTCAGTCTTCTAGTACTAAATTTGTTCATGGAGGCTAGGGTGAGGATAAAGTTGTATGTGTTGATGGTTGCTATGGAGTTTTGGTAACTTAATGCGAAAACTTTTTTAAAATTCAACTCTATTCTTACTAAATTTGCTATTAATTCACATAAATAATTTTAAAAACTACACCATGACAATTACATATCCTCTATATATATATATATATATATATATATATATATATATATATATATATGAGAAGAGTTCCCGTACGGTTGTATGGTTACGCACCTTAAACATTACAATGGTGTACCTTAAGTACACAAACCACACACGGGATATTGTCTTCCTTGTATATCTAGGCACTAGCTGTACTATTAGTTTTGACTAATATTTTCTCTAAAAAAAAATCTTCATTTATTTTGTGTTGTTCAATACTTCAATCTTGCATATATCGTTTAATTTCCACACGTTACGCGGTCGGAAGACTAATAGAGTCAAGACTAACACAGGTCTATTTTTAAAATTAAAATATGCGGAGTATTTAATGTAGGCATCTCCAAAAGATTTTTTTTCTTTAAAATATGAATTTGGAGATAATTTTAAGCACAAAAAGCGAATTTAATTTCAAGGTCTCAAACCGTACCCTTGCTTAATAGGACAGTGGAGGGATAAATTACAATGATTTAGTGGCACATTAAGTGAGATAACTAGAAATAGTATGTAAATTTTATTATTTAGAAATTACATTAAAAGTACTATTAACACAAAAATTAAATTTAAAAATTATTAAAAAATATTAATAAAAGTAAACAAAGAAGAAAGAGTTAATTTGATCAAGAAGTAGTAAGTATGACAGATAAAATTAAACAGAGAAAGTAAATAAGAGCTAATGTATCCATTCATAACTATTTTATCTCAACCTACTAAAGCACAAAGAGCCAATACTGCCCCCAACCGATTGAGGGGCAAACACATGACTTCCCATTTGAGATCAGAGAGTCGCTTCATGTCACTAGACTACAAAATCATTGACAAAAAAGTTGCCTCCCATCCATAATCATGGAGAAGTGAAAATTGAATTGCAATTTTGGTAATCAAAGAAATTTAGGTGAAAGCTGTAAAATTAATAGAGGAATGAAGAATCTTACCTTCTTCAATGGTGGTGCGTAATTTGGGCAAAATGCCTTATGAGTTTTAGGCAAGAAATTAAAGAAAGAGGGTGAAGGAACGTGGATTTAATTGTAGTTTTTTTTTTTTATTTCTTAATCAGCAAAGTAAAAAATATGGCAAATTATTGTGTAAAACATGATCCATATAGTTGTGTGGACCACAAATACAAAATACATTTTTAATATACTAAATGTATATGGACCATGGTTCATGTAATAATGCTTGCAAAAATAGATATTGAGCATTCTAAAATTGAGGCACGGTACTGATACGCATTATGCACAGCCCAAAAATAGCCCTGGGTATCACTATAAAAGAAGCTCCATCATTAGCATAGCATCACCAACCCAATTTTCTTCTTCATCCAACAGTTTTAGAATTCATACATACTAACATGGAGATCAGAAAGTTATCTTCTCTGTTATCCTGGTTGTTTTTAGCAATGGCTTTCATACCAATCATACCCTGCGATACAGCCACCAACATCACCACTGATCAGTCCTCTCTTCTTTCTTTGAAATCCTACACCACCTTAAGTCCCAACCATACATTGGCAAACAACTGGTCAATCACTACTTCTATTTGCAACTGGATTGGAGTTGTTTGTGGATCCAAACACCATAGAGTGGTCGCATTAGACATATCGAGTATGGGTATCATGGGTACACTTTCTCCACAATTAGGCAACCTCTCATTTCTTGTTTCTCTAAACATAAGTTACAACAGTTTTTATGGAAATTTGCCTAGAGAATTAGCTAACCTACGCCGACTACAATACATAGATTTTGGTTACAATAACTTTAGTGGGAAAATTCCAGTGGAGTTGGGCAATCTTGAGAATGCAAAATGGTTGATATTGAAAGTTAACCAACTTGATGGTCCTATCCCCTTCACCATCTTCAACATTTCCACATTACAAAATTTGGTCCTCAACAATAATAGCCTATCTAGCTCTCTTCCCATGAAGCTATGTCAACATGCTACAAGACTCAAAGTGTTTCGCCTGCACTTCAACAAGTTGAATGGTGAAATTCCAAAGAATTTATCAAGTTGCTCAAAACTTGAAGATTTGAGGTTGAGTAACAACAATTTTGTCAGGACAATTCCTAGAGAGATGGGGAGCTTGAATATGCTTCGGATATTAATGCTCGGTAATAACAACTTAGAAGGTATATGCTCCTGTACACATTTAGTTATTAGAGTAATGTGAAACTAACCTTTGAATATATAGTGATCAAATTTAATGGTTTTAAGTATGTAATAACTCTAAATATATACACACTATATATGATTCTATGTTTTAATTTTTGTAGGAATAATACCCGAAACAATATTTAATATTTCTGCACTAACATATATAAGCATGGAAAACAACAGTCTGTCTGGTATTCTGCCACCAAACATGTGTTCACATCTTCAAAAGCTTGAACAACTTTACTTGTATACGAACAAGCTATATGGCAACATTCCAAGGAGCATAGGTGAATGCTCTAACCTTCAATATCTTCATATGTGGGAGAATCAACTAAATGGGCGATTACCAAGACAGATTGGGAATTTGACAATGCTAAAGGTTCTTATTCTTGATAAGAATTTCTTGTCAGGTATGGACGGCAGAGTTCTTTATAATTGCATGTCTTGCATTCTAATCAACACACTTCTTATTGAACTGCAAAATGAAAGAAATATATTATAATGTGAATTCGAAAATAGACTCCAACATGACAACTACATACGAGTATTGTATTTGTTTGTGATTTGAATATTGTATTGACAGGTAAAATACCAAGAGAGTTGGGCAACCTTGATAAGCTAGAGATCTTTTGGTCGGATAACAATAGATTAAGTGGTTCTGTTCCATGGGAAATCTTCAATATGTCGACATTGGAAAAACTATCACTGGAATATAATAATTTGTCAGGTACTCTTCCTCCATCTTTAGGTTATTGGCTTTCCAATTTAAAAGAATTGTACCTTCGCAATAACTACATTGGAGGAGTTATACCAGCCCAAATCTCAAATGCTTCCAACCTTGCTGTTATTGAATTTAGCCAAAATCAATTCACAGGCTTCATTCCAAATTCCCTTGGAAACTTAGCACAGCTCAATTTTCTAAGTTTGGTTGAGAACAATCTAACCACTGATCCTCAATTTAGCCTTATGATTTCATTGGCAAACTGTAGATACATCCACACAATAGAGTTATCAACTAACCCTTTAAATGCCTTGCTCCCAAATGCAATCAGCAACCTCTCCACCACTCTCCAATATTTCATCATAGAAAATTGTAACATCTGGGGACGAATTCCACAGGGGATTGGCAATCTAAGTAGCCTATTTTTGTTGAGTTTTTGGTCCAATGACATTATAGGAATTTTGCCGACAACCATTCAGGCTCTTCAGAGTCTTCAGCTGCTGGACATATCAGAGAACAGATTATTAGGATCATTTCCAAATGTGATCTGTGAACTACAGAATTTGTTTTGGATAAGTTTAGGAAAAAATAAATTTTCAGGTCCAATCTTAGATTGTTTAGGGAACATTTCTTCCCTGAGAGAGATTTATCTATATGAAAACAAATTCACTGTCTTCCCTCCTACCCTATGGAGCCTTGAAAATCTTTTGAGGCTGGATTTGCATTTCAATAACTTGAGCGGTTCACTACCTCAAGAAATCGGGAACGCAAAGAAGACAATACTTATTGATCTCTCATATAACAATCTATCTGGAGAAATTCCGAGTAGTATTGAAGGTTTGACAGAAATAATAAAATTTTCTGTAGCTCATAACAAAATCCATGGTTCTATTCCTGACACAATCGGCAAACTCTTGGATCTACATTCATTGGATCTTTCTGATAATAAAATCTCCGGAATGATTCCCAAGTCATTAGAGGGACTTGTAAGCCTGAGCTATTTCAATGTTTCATACAACAGATTAAATGGAGAAATTCCAAGTGGAGGCCCTTTTGCCAACTTCACTTTTGAATCATTCTTGGGGAATGATGGTCTATGTGGTACTTCTCGGATGCATGTCCCACCTTGCCCTGCTAATACTCCTCGGATGCATCAATCAATCAAGAACAAATTGGTTCTCATTGCACTTGTCTCGTTGGCAGTTCTTATAGTGCTAACTGCCTCTGTTTCTGTGCTATGCATAATCTTCAAGAGGCATAGCAGGGAGGTTCCAAATGAACCAAACTTGCTGTCAGAAATATCACCTGCAAAATTTTCGTACTATGAACTCCAACGAGCAACAAATGGATTTGATGAAAGCAACTTGCTAGGTAGTGGAAGCTTCGGATCAGTTTATAAAGGGATTTTAACAAATGGGATGCATGTAGCTGTCAAGGTTTTTCGTTTGATACATGAAGGTGCAAATAGGAGTTTCGATAGTGAGTGTGACATTCTACGCAATATTCGTCACAGAAACCTCACAAAAGTCCTTGGTAGTTGCTCCAACTTGGATTTTAAAGCATTGGTGCTACAGTACATGCCCAATGGGTGTTTACATAAGTGGTTGCATTCTCACAATTATTTTTTGGATATGATACAAAGAGCTAGTATAATGATAGATGTGGCATATGCTTTAGAATATCTCCACTATGACTACTCCAATCCTATTATTCATTGCGACTTGAAACCGAGCAATGTCTTAATAGATGCTGATATGGTGGGACATCTATGTGACTTTGGTGTTGCAAAGCTCTTAGGAGATGGAAATTCCATTGCCATTACAAACACCCTAGCAACAATTGGTTACATTGCTCCAGGTAAATGCTTCCCTTTTAAATTTCTATATTTCATTTTAACATTAGTCACATAACATTATGCATTTCTAATGGTTTCCTATTGAAATTTGCTCCTTCATTCTAGAGTATGGACAGGAAGGTCTTGTATCTACACGTAGCGATATGTATAGTTATGGCATTATGTTGCTTGAAGTTTTCACAAAGACTCAACCTGGAGATGAAATGTTCAGCGAAGAATTAAGTCTGAGAAGTTGGGTGCACAGTGCACTTCCTACAAACATTGGTATGATTATAGATCCAAATTTACTTGGACCAGACGAAGAAAAGTATAATGAAAAGTTGCAGTGTGTGTCGGCTATCTTTGAGCTAGGCATGAAATGCTCAGCACAATCCGCTCGAGAAAGGATGACCATCAAAGATGCCTTACCAGCACTAGAAAAGATCAAAGTTCAACTTCTTTCGCTTTATCAATATTCAAAGTAGTATGTTAGCATCTTCCGTTGTATCTTTCTTGGAATGGAAATAAATAAAGTGCGGCAGATACACCTTTGTGCAATTGTTTTGAAGTATAGACCAATATATAAGAAACGCAACATTAATATCAACGGCGCCAACTTTATGTTAGTTGCCAAGAAAAAGCTTTTTTATTTTTTTTTTTGGAATTTTTAAATAATTTTTTGTAAATAAAAAAAGAAGCTAGATAAATGAAAGTTGAGACAGTGTGTATATATATATATTTTGGTGAGAGGGAGAGACCCAAGGTCCCAGAAATTAGCGGTGTCCAAGTGGTAAGACTAGAAGCATCGCGCTGAAGGAGGTCAGTTAGTTTACTTTGTATTCTTGCATATATCTTAATTTTCACGGATCAGGGGTGTTTGAAAGGACAATGGGTATAATCATGAATAGTACTTGTCATGATTGAACGTTTATTATTATAACAAAAACTATAACTAGTAGTGAATGTGTCTCGGATTGTTTAGGGAACTTTTCTTCCCGGGAAAAGATCTATCTATTTTAAAATGAGTTCATCACTACCTTCCCTCATAATGCATGGAGCCTTAAAAATCTTTTGGTGCTCAACTTGAATTCGAATATGAGCGGTTCTCTACCTCAAGAAATCAGGAACGCAAAGATGACAATATTTATTGATATGTACGTCAAATAACAAACCATCTGGAGAATTTCCCAGTACTATTGGAGGTTTGACAAAGATGATGAATTTTGCTGTGACTCATAATACAATCTAAGGTTCCATTCCAGATGCATTCGGCAAACTCATGGATGTACATTTCTTGGATCTTTCGGATAATAATTTCTCTAGAATGATTCCCCCAAGTCATTGGAGGGACTTGTAAGCATGAGCTATTTCAATGTTTCATACAACATATTAACCATAATCGGAGAAATTCCGAGTAGAGGCCCTTTTGCCAACTTTACTTATGAATCATTCATGTTCAATGATGGACTATGTGGTATTCCTCGGATGCATGTCCCACCATGCCTTGCTAATACTCTGTGACGGTAATAATGTGTTACTGGTATATTATTTGAATGTAATGTTGATACAGTGTTTGAGTACTTGAATACAATATTGAGTGCAGTGCTCAGTATACAAGATGAGTTGAGTGTTGTTTCGTCTAAGTTCAAGTGTCCTCCCTACAAATGCTTTGTGAGCCTTTTTATCTTCCTCGGTACAGTAATGGGGCATCAATGCTAAGGCGCTGAGCCGTCTGAGCACTAACCGTTTGAGTGTTAATGCCAAGGGGCTGGAGAGCCGTTGAGCATTAATGTTGAGGAGCTGAACGTTGGGCATCAATGCTGAGGAACTGAACGTTGGTCATCAAGGCTGAGGAGCTTAACGTTGGGCATCAATGCTAAGGAGTTGAACCGTTGAGCATTGATGCTGAGGAGTGAGGTGTCTTGGGTAGTTTGAACGTCCATTGTCTAGCCTTTGGGTCCTGCCAGTGGTTCCGGGTCGGGTACCCAATTATCTTGTCACCAGTCCCTCCACTCCCTAGCCAACGAGAGCGATTAAGGTGGTTTGGGAGTAGTTAAGTGTCTAAAAATTGTTTTTCTTTTTTTTTTGAAGAGTACGAGTATTGTGGCCGAGGTCAGTATTTGGCCGAGGTTGACCTCGGCCAAACTTGATTCGCCGAGGTCAGCCTCGGCCAAAATTGACCGAGGCATGACCTCGGTTGATTTTTGGCCGAGGTGACCTCGGCCAATTAAATTTTTGTTTATTTTGTTGGTTTCGTTTTTGTTTTTTGATTTTTTTTTTGCTTTTTGTTTTTGTTTTGTTTTGATTTTTGTTTTTGTTTGTTTGCTTTTTTTTTTTTGTCGCTCTGTGCGTGAGTTCACTTCGACCAGCCGTAGGCTCGGTCAAAGGTCAGCTCTCCCGTCAGGTAGCTAGCGAGATCGGATCTCGTGCCAGCCCTAAGGGACTAGAGTGTGGTGTTTTTGAAATCAAGCATCTGGCTTGACCCAGGAAAACACTCTCCCGTCAGGTAGCTAGCGAGATCAGATCTCGTGCCGGCCATAAGGGAATATAGTTATTTTATTTGTTATCATTGTGGCCGAGGTGCGGGACCTTGGTCACAGTGGCCGAGGCACGGGGCCTCGACCATGGCCGAGGCACGGGGCCTCGACCATGGCCGAGGTGATGACCTCGGCCAAAATTAGCCGAGGTGAGGACCTCGGCAAAAATTGGCCGAGGTGACGACCTCGACCCAAATTGGCCGAGGTGATGACCTCGGCATATTTATTGGTGACGCTGCTCGGGGAGGTGAAGCCACTCACCGCTTGAGGAGGTAACGCTGCTTGAGGAGCAGCGCCGCTTGAGGAGGTGAAGTTGCTCGAGGAAGTGACACCACTCACCGCTCAAAGAGGTGATGCTGCTCGAGGTGGTGACTCTGCTCGAGGTGGTGACGCCGCTCGAGCAGGTGACGCTGCTCGAGGTGGTGACGCTTTTCGAGGTGGTGATGCTGCTCGAGGTGGTGACACTACTCGTGTTGGTGACGCCATTTGAGGAGGTGACACCACTTGATGAGGTGACACCAGCTTGATGAGGTGACACCCGCTTGACGAGGTGACGCTGCTTGAGGAGCAGCGCCACTTGATGAGGTGACACCCGCTTGATGAGGTGACGCTGCTTGAGTTCACTTCGACCAGCCGTAGGCTCGGTCAAAGGTCAACTCTCCCGTCAGGTAGCTAGCGAGATCGGATCTCGTGCCAGCCTTAAGGGACTAGAGTGTGGGGTTTTTGAAATCAAGCATCTGGCTTGACCCAGGAAAACACTCTCCCGTCAGGTAGCTAGCGAGATCGGATCTCATGCCGACCATAAGGGAATAGAGTTATTTTATTTGTTATCATTGTGGCCGAGGTGCGGGACCTTGGTCACAGTGGCCGAGGCACGGGGCCTCGACCATGGCCGAGGTGATGACCTCGGCTAAAATTAGCCGAGGTGAGGACCTCGACAAAAATTGGCCGAGGTGACGACCTCGACCCAAATTAGCCGAGGTGATGACCTCGGCATATTTATTGGTGACGCTGCTCGGGGAGGTGACGCCACTCACCGCTTGAGGAGGAGCAGCGCCGCTTGAGGAGGTGAAGTTGCTCGAGGAAGTGACACCACTCACCGCTCGAAGAGGTGATGCTGCTCGATGTGGTGACTCTGCTCGAGGTGGTGACGCCGCTCGAGCAGGTGACGCTGCTCGAGGTGGTGACGCTGTTCGAGGAGGTAATGCTTAATGTGATTGAGGTGGTGACCTCGCCCGTTTGATGAGGTGACGCTACTTGAGGAGCAGCGCCACTTGATGAGGTGACGCCCGCTTGAGGAGCAGCGTCACTTGATGAGTTGACGCTGCTTGAGGAGCAGCGCTACTTGATGAGGTGACGCCACTCACCGCTTGAGGAAGTCCACGGCTTGGATGGGAGCCGCGTTCACTCGGTAACGCCACTGCTTGTAAGTCCACTACTTGGATGGGAGCAGCGTTCACTGGGTAACGCCACTTGTAAGTCCACTGCTTGGATGGGAGCAGCGTTCACTGGGTAACGCCACTGCTTGTAAGTCCACTACTTGGATGGGAGCAGCGTTCACTGGGTAGCGCCACTGCTTACAAGAGGTGAACGCACAAGTGAAGGAGGTGGACACACTTGAGGAGGAAGCGCCCGTGGTTGTTGTTAAGTTGGCTACGGAGATCACCCTTGCGGCGATCTCTCACGCGGTTACTGTTGAGGTGTTTACGAAGATAACCCGAGGGGTGACCATTAAGCTGCCCACGAAGATCACCCGAGGGGTGACCATTGTTCACTCGATAAGAACCATGAGAGCTGCTGGATCCGGGATTACCATTGTTCACTCGATGAGAATCATGAGAGCAGGGCTGGATCTGGATTGCACCATCGACAGTGATGAGATGAGCTGGGTGTTTTGTGATTTGTGCTGGGTGTTTTGTGATTTGTGAAAAGTGTGGCTCGATGAGGAGGAGGCGAACGCCACTTGGTGAGCAGGACACTGCTTGAAGAAGGCGACCATAGAGGTGTTTGTGATGTGTGAAGTTTGCCTGAGATATGATATCGGCTCTCAATGAAAGCACCAATGACTGTAATAATGTGTTACCGGTATATTATTTGAATGTAATGTTGATACAGTGTTTGAGTACTTGAGTACAATATTGAGTGCAGTGCTCAGTGTACAAGATGGGTTTGTTGTTTCATCTAAGTTCAAGTGTCCTCCCTACAAATGCTTTGTGAGCCTTTTTATCTTCCTCGGTACAGTAATGGGGCATCAATGCTAAGGCGCTGAGCCGTCTGAGCACTAACCGTTTGAGTGTTAATGCCAAGGGGCTGGAGAGCCGTTGAGCATTAATGTTGAGGAGCTGAACGTTGGACATCAATGCTGAGGAGCTGAACGTTGGGCATCAATGCTGAGTAGTTGAACCGTTGAGCATTGATGCTGAGGAATGAGGTGTCTTGGGTAGTTTGAACATCCATTGTCTGGCCTTTGGGTCCTGCCAGTGGTTCCGGGTCGGGTACCCAATTATCCTGTCAGCCTGTATCCATAAAAAGAAGAATAGGGTGGTTCTCATTGTACTTGTCTCATTGGCAACTTTTGTAGTGCTAGTTGCCTCTGGTACTGTATATTCGATATTCAAAGAGGCATAGGAGGGAGGTTCCTGGCGAACCTAACACGAATGGCTAACTTTGATACCATTTGATGGAATTTCCCCTTTGTTTTAACAGAGACACTCAAGGTGTTTGTTTGTACAGGACTGCAAATGAAATACTATCTAATTAATTAAAAACTTGGCATGCCACCAGTTGATAGCACATAACATCATTTGTGTATGTTTCGCATAGCACCATTTTCTACACATAAATCACAATCTTTAATTTTAATCAATAAATGAATTTAATTAAAATATTAAATTAATTTAGCTTTACGAAACCCTAATCATTCTACATCATATATATGAGGACAACATCTATCTTCCCAATAAAATTTTCAGCCTGTCCAATGCGCTGAGTAATAAGAGAAAAAGGATTATTTTAAGTGGAATATATCTCCCAATCAGACGCCAAGGACCTTGTGGTCCAGTGGCATCAAACCCTTCCCTTTATACATAGGTTGAGAAAGTAGTTATTAAAAAAAAAAAATATCTCCCAATCAGACTTGCGTGAAATTTACTCCTATTACTTTCATGCCCAGAACCAAATTAAAAAATAAAATAAAATCTATATTAAGACAATACCTAGATCAAAATCTATTGGTGGTGTGTAGGGAAAGAAAATAATAATAATAATATACCATTACATTTTTTCAAAGAAAAAAATAATAATAATAATATACCATTACATTTTTTTCTACACGGGAGGAAAAATATCAAATTTTCTCCCAAAATTATCTGCATATAACAATTTTCTCCCATTAATCGTTTTTGCTTCCACATTACCCCTTTAATTATCCTTTAATTATTTGAAAAGTGGTGTCCCCCCCCCCCCTCCCCACCCCCTATTAATTGAGAATAGCAAAATAACTTATTCATTTATTTTTCTTCTTTAACAAATTATTGCTTATATGTGGAAATCAAAATAAAAGTGAAAAAGAACAAACACTATTTGAAAATGTTTTAATTATAATTTTAAGATAATGCTAGCAACATAATTAAGACTTAAAAAACAAATAATTATTACTTCTTAATTTGTGTTTAAGTCTTAATTCTATTACTAGTATATAGTAGTATTAGTTTAAAATTATAATTATAATATTTGCAAATAGTCTTTGTTCTTTTTTGACATTTATTCTAATTCTCATACATAAAAAATAATTTTTTGGAGGCAAAAAAAAAAAAAAACTTAAAATACATATATTTTAATACAACTCACTCTATTATATTGTCCACTGAGTCTCAATCTCATGACCTTCCATATGGGAGAATCTCTACATGCCATCTAAGCACAAGATGTTTGGCTTTAAAAACTCATTTAATAAAAAAAAAGGGAAAATATCACTTTAAAATAATTAAGGGGACAAATGTGAATACATGAATAATTTAAAGAAAAAAACACTATTAACATATAATTAATGAGAAAAAGAAGTTATTTTCCGTTATTATTAATTGTTTTTGGTCTCTCTCCAATTTTTCCAGCTAATTTCTATTTGAAAAGTCTTGCAACCTTTCGCTTTCTTTGCATCAAATTAATTCCCACCATATATATACAAATCATTAAATTAGTATGAACAAAATTCCAGCACACTCTAATTGACTATTGTAAGAGGAACTATCAATCGGACTTGCGTGAACTTTACTCCTATTGCTTTCATGCAAAAATAAAATAAAATAAATCAATTATCTGAAGTAAGCCGTAGCCCAGATCAAAATCTATTAGTGGTGTCGGGAAAGAAAACTATAAATAAATTGGATATTGTGACTAAATAACATTTTCCTTGCCTGCCCAGTTGTTATTGCCTACATACCCTAATTGTTCTTTTTATTTGCGATCTCTGAGACTATTTTGTCTACAAAATATGAAATTTTCTCGTCCAAAGTCCTTATATTCTAACTCAAAAAATTCATCAATTAATAAACCACGATGATTCAACATCTCATTATGCAAGAGGACTAGTACTTGGTGTCTACAATGAACCACATTAATCAAGTTAGTGCAACTCTCATATTGCGGTTGCCAAGATTCGGTCATGTGCATTGTTCACAATCTACTACCCAAGAATCAATTGAGTTATGCTCGATATGGTGAACTTCTTGTGAGCACCAGACACTAGTCCACCCACCTTATGTTTTATATTTTTAAAATAGTCTAAATTTATCAATTTTTTTTTAAAAAAAATTCATTCTATTTTTTAAATAGATATATTAAATATTTAAACTTTAAAGTTAAACTAAAAAAATAAAATAATTGTTATAGTTAAAATTTAAATTGTTATTTAAAGTTTAAACTTTAATCAAACAATTTTTATTTAAACTGTAATAAAATAGTTAAACTTTATTTATTTATTTATTTATTCATTTTATGGTTTCGAACCAGGACTTGCAATTTCAGTTCCTAATATTATGGACCGGAACTAGAACATAGTTTATACGGTTTCAATTTAAGTTCGGTTCCTAGCGTACATAGTTTAATTCAAATTAATTCTGATTTAAGTTTGATTCTTATAGTACACAATTTAATTCAAATTAAACGATATAAATTGAACCGTGGTTATCTCTAGGCTACAAAAGTACAAAGACTTAAGAGTCAACTAAGATACATTTCTTTCAAACTCGCTTTACTCTCAGATGGTGAAATCGCGTCTGTTTTCGCAATAAACAAATACAAGCTGAAATGTTGTGACTTGTGGGGCAAATCCTTGAAAGCAATCCAGTCTTGACCTAGTCCAACCTCTCAAAACATTTCGTGCTGCGCACGACGGTATTCTACTTCTTAACATTTGCACCAGTTAATACCATCTGCTGCGATCCTTCGAGTATGGTACTCAATAGTTCGTGCTTGGAATGTGGTATTCATTGTTGCGTGGATTACAGTAAAAACGACATCGTTTCGCACAATTTTTTTTCACACAACCCATTGCAACATACATTTTTATAACTCATAATATACATTATTCTAACTCATAATAATGGGTTGCGTGAAAAAAAATATATGAGTATAATCTTATGAGTTATAAAAATGTATGTTGTAGTGCCATTACACTCGGATGAAGGGCAAAATAAGTTATAAAAATGTAATATGTTATAAAAATGTATGTTGTAGTGCACCCTAATACATAATTTATATTATTCAAACACATAAAGTATACGTAACTGTTTAGGCAGTGCACGTAAATGAAGGGCAAAATAATCTTTTCAGTCTTGTTAGGACTAAATGTAGTAGTGCCATTACACTCGGATGACTCTAACTAGAATTAACTTTTATTTTTATGTATAAAATGATAGTTAAGTTACATGCATACTGAAACTACAATAATTTGACCACAAAGATATATATTATTATTAGAATTCTAATAATAATAACAATAATAACAATCATCATCATCATCATCATATAATATGAAATGTAATATTTCTTATACCATACATTAATAGAAAATTATTGAATTTTTAACAAAAATAAAAAATTACACATTTACACAATACTTAATGGTGCCTATACACAGACTGTTGTGGTTCAATAACCAGAGACTTCAAGTTACTAGTATAGCTTTGTATGTCACCAACAACAGAAATTAAAGTACCTATATGTCTGACTTTAATTTTCAGCTTGTTGTATGCTGAAGAAAATATTAATCAGATTCATTAAGCCTCTGAGTGTGCTTGGAGTGTTTCCAGCTAACTGGTCCAATTTCTGGGGCTAAAGTCCCTGCCACAGGCTGAAAGGCATCCATGCTACAGCTGATTACGAACACCGTACCGTAGCAATCAATTAAGGAAAATTGATATTTTGTATTCTTACATGCATACAGCCAATACGTACAGGTCATATATAATAGTGGGGTGATCAACTTGAGAGCTAAGTGAAGACTCGTAGGATATGAAAGTATGAAGTCATATATTATTGCAATAATGCATTTTCTTTAAGATAAATGATAGATAATTGAAGTCCACTCATTGAGTAGATTTGGTGCCGCCCAAGATATTATATATAGTAGTATTTATTCATGGAAATCTTAACCTGTATCAATTGTCATATATGCATACTAACATGGAGATCACAAACGTATCTTCTCTACTCTCCTTTTTCATTTTAGCAATGGCTTTAATACTCAGCGCCCTAGCCACCAACATCACCACGATCAGTCCTCTCTTCTTTCTTTGAAATCCTACACCAGCTTAAGTCACAACCATAAATTGGCAAACAACTGGTCAACCAGTGCTTCTATTTGCAACTGGATTGGAGTTGTTTGCGGATCTAAACACCATAGAGTGGTCGCATTCAACATATCGAGTATGGGTATTGTGGGTACCCTTTCTCCACAATTAGGCAACCTCTCATTTCTTGTTTCTCTTAACATAAGTCACAACAGTTTCTATGGAAATTTGCCTAGAGAGTTAGCCAGCCTACGCCGACTACAATACATAGATTTCGGTTATAATAATTTTAGTGGAAAAATTCCAGAGGAGATTGGCAATCTTGAGAATACAAAATGGGTGATATTGGAAGTTAACCAACTCGATGGTCCTATTCCCTTCACCATCTTCAACATTTCCACATTACAAAATTTGGTCCTCAACAATAATAGCTTATCTGACTCTCTTCCGATGAAGCTCTGTCAGCATGCTACAAGACTCAAAGCGCTTCTCCTGCATTACAACAAGTTGAGTGGTTATATTCCAAAGAATTTATCAAGTTGCTCAGAACTTGAACAATTGCGGTTGAGTTACAACAATTTTGTTGGGACAATTCCAAAAGAGATTGGGAGCTTAAATATGCTTCAGATTTTAAGACTCGGCGGTAACAAGTTGGAAGGTATGTATGTTCTTGCATTTCGCTACTAGAAAAATTTAACGATTTTCTGTAATAATTATATTCTAAATACTTGACTCATGTTTTAATTTTGTAGGAATAATACCTGAAACAATATTTAACATGTCTACACTAACTTTTATAAGCATGGGAAACAACAATTTGTCTGGTATTCTCCCACCAAACATGTGTTTACATCTTCAAAAGCTTGAAAAACTTTACTTGTATAAGAACAAGCTATATGGCAACATTCCAAGAAGCATAGGTGAATGCTCTTCACTTAAATACCTCATAATGTGGGAGAATTCCTTGTCAGGTATGGACAGTATAGCTCTTCGTTTTAGTTTTATGTCTTGCAATTTCAACATATTTCTTATTGAACTATAAAATGAAAGAAAGATATTATTATAATGTGAATATGAGAATCTGACTCCAACATGTCAACTACATATGGATATTGTATTTGTTTGTGCCTGGGTCACTTAAAAGACAACACTTTTGTCAAAAACTGTTATTATTGTAGTGTTGTCTTTGTGCATTTTCTTGTAGTGTATGAACAATATATCTCTTCTTTTTAATTGTCTTGCACCCTCAACACATCCAGTGTTATATTGAGCTACAAAATAAAAGAAAGATATTATAATGTAAATTTAGGAATAGACTCCATCACAACAACAACGTATTGATATTGTATTTGTACGTAACTTAGCTAGGTAAATTAAATTGTCAAGTGAAATATCAAAAGAGATTGGGAGCTTGAATATGCTTTAGATTTTAAGACTTGGTAATAAATAATAATAACTTGGAAGGTATGTATGTTCATGTATTTGGTTACTAGAGTAATGTGAAACTTTTGAAAACGATCAACTTTAATGATTTTTTAGTCAAAATTATAGTAAATATATATAGAGTGCATATAACTCATATTTTGATTTAATTTTGTAGGAATAATACCTGAAATAATATTTAACACTTCTACACTACTATAAATATGAGAAACAACAATCTCTCTAATATTCTTCCAGCAAATATGTGTTCACATTTTCAAAATTTTGAAGAACTTTACTTGTATATGAACAAGTTACGTGAAAACATTCAAGGAAGCATCTGTGAATGTTCTTCACTTAAATACCTTTATGTGGGAGACTTCCTTGTCAGATATGGACAGTATAGCTCTTCTTTTTAGTTTTATGTCTTGCAATCTCAGCACATTTCTTATTGAATTAAAAAATAAAAGAAAGATATTATAATGTGAATATGAGAATCTGCCGTCCAACATGTCAACTACATGCATATGGATATTGTATTTGTTTGTGCCTTGGGTCACTTAGCTTGAATATTATATTATTTTGACAGGTGAAATATCAAGAGAGTTGGGCAACCTTGATAGACTAGAGATCCTTGAGTTGCAATATAATGGATTAAGTGGTTTTATTCCGTGGGGAATCTTCAATATTTCAACTCTTGAAGTACTGGACCTGTCATTTAATGAGTTTTCAGGTACTCTTCCAACATCTTTAGGTTATTGGCTTACCAATTTAAAAAAATTGTATCTTTCTAATACCAATATTGGAGGAGTTATATCTCCCCAAATCTCAAATGCTTCCAACCTTGCTCATATTGAACTTGGCGAGAACCAATTCAAAGGCTTCATTCCGAATTCACTTGGAAACTTAGCAAAACTCCAATATCTACGTTTGTCTAAGAACAATCTAACAACTGATCCTCAATTTAGCCTTATAGCTTCATTAACAAATTGTAAATACATCCAAACCTTAGCATTGTCATTTAACCCTTTAAACGCTATCCTCCCAAATGCAATCGGCAACCTCTCCTACACTCTCCAATATCTCCACCTAAAAAATTGTAACATCAAGGGACGAATTCCACATGAGATTGGCAATCTAAGTAGCTTATGGGAGTTGAGTTTAAGCTTCAATGACATTATAGGATTTTTGCCTACAACCATTCAGGCTCTTCAGAGTCTTCAGGGATTCTTCATATCAAACAACAGATTAATAGGATCATTTTCAGATGTGATCTGTGAACTACGGAATTTGTTTTGGATAAATTTAGCTAGAAATAAATTTTCAGGTTTAATCTCTGATTGTTTAGGGAACATTTCTTCCCTGGAAAAGATCTATTTGTATGAAAATGAATTCACAGTCTTCCCTCCTACCCTATGGAGCATTAAAAATCTTTTGATTCTCGACTTGAGTTCGAATAACTTGAGCGGTTCTCTACCTCAAGAAATTGGGAACGCAAAGACGGCAATAGCAATTGATCTCTCAAATAACAAACTATCTGGAGATATTCCAAGTAGTATTGGAGGCTTGACAAGGTTAATCAATTTTTCTGTGGCCAATAACAAAATCCAGGGTTCTATTCCTGACAATTTTGGCAAACTCCTGGATCTACATTCATTAGATCTTTCCGATAATAAAATCTCCGGAATGATTCCCAAGTCATTGGAGGGACTTATAAGTATGAACTATTTCAATGCTTCGTACAACAAATTAACCGGAGAAATCCCAAGTGGAGGCCCTTTTGTCAACTTCACTTATGAATCATTCTTGGGGAATGATGGTCTATGCGGTACTCCTAGGATGCATGTCCCACCTTGCCTAGCTCATAATCTGCATCAATCAAAGAAGGACAGAGTGATTTTCATTGTACTTGTCTCGTTGGCAGTTCTTATAGTACTAATTGCCTCTGTTTCTGTGCTATACATCTTCAAGAGGCACAACATAGAGGAGGTTCCAGATGAACCAAACTTTCTGTCAGCAACAACCCCAGCAAGATATTCGTACTATGAACTCCAACGGGCAACAAATGGGTTTGATGAAAGCAACTCGCTAGGTAGTGGAAGCTTTGGATCAGTTTATAAAGGGATTTTAACAAATGGGATGCAAGTAGCTGTCAAGGTTTTTCGTTTGGAACATGAAGGTTCAAATAGGAGTTTTGACAGTGAATGTGAGGTTTTACACAGCATTCGTCACAGAAATCTCACAAAGGTCCTTGGTAGTTGCTCCAACTTGAATTTTAAAGCATTGCTGCTAGAGTACATGCCCAATGGGTGTTTACATAAGTGGTTGCATTCTCACAGTTATTTCTTGGACATGATACAAAGAGTGAGTATAATGATAGATGTGGCATCTGCTTTGGAATATCTCCACTATGGTTACTCCAATCCTATCATCCATTGCGACTTGAAACCCAGTAATGTCTTAATAGATACTGATATGGTGGGACATTTGAGTGACTTCGGTGTTGCAAAGCTCTTAGAAGATGGAAACTCCATTGCCATTACAAACACCTTAGCGACAATTGGTTACATTGCTCCAGGTAAATGTTTCAGTTTTTTAAATTTCTAGATTTGATTTTAACATTGATCACATAACATTTTTGCATTTCTAATGGTTTCGTATCAAAATTTGCACTCCTAGAGTATGGGCAAGAAGGTCTTATATCCACACGTAGCGATATGTACAGTTATGGTATTATGTTGCTTGAAGTTTTCACGAAGACTCAGCCTGGAGATGAAATGTTCAGCGAAGATTTATGTCTGAGAAGTTGGGTGCACACTGCACTTCCTGTAAATACAAGTCAGATTATAGATCCAAATTTACTTGAACCAAATGAAGAAAAGTACGATGAAAAGTTGCAGTGTGTGTCGGCTATCTTTGACATAGGCATTAAATGCTCAACAAAATCCCCTCGAGAGAGGATGAATATCAAAGATGCCTTATCAGCATTGATAAAGATCAAAACCCAACTTCTTTCCCTGTATGCAAGCATTTAGAGTAGTATGTATTAGCATCTCCTATTGTATCTTTCTTTAAAATGGAAATAAAATGCAGCAGATACAGTTTATGTACACAAATCCTATTTAGTCATTTACTAGGTCTTCTTCAGCTGCATCTTCTTTCCAGAATTCTGTTTTAAGTTTTCTCTTTATCCATGCCCCAGCTTCATTATAACCTCACTCGCCTTGCTCCATGGATTTAGAGATCTTGGAGGAAGTATTGGTCTAGAGTATAGTAAGTAGTAACACAGTTGTTATACACAAATCCGGCCAGTAACATTGTTTGCAATTGTTTAGAAATATTTTATTTTTATTAATTTAAATATGATTGTTACAATACATGCATAAATGTTCAAAAATTTTCCACTAATATGCTAAAATTATATTATTGCTACATAGCATTTAACTTAGTTATATATCTTATGCTTATCCCTATTTTTGGACGGAGTCTTGGGGCGGGGTGTTTTTATAAATTTCGATTTGCTCTCCGGTATACCTTTTTTGTCATCAAGAATATACTTCACTTTACAAATTATTTTCTTTCCTATTGTATATTTTTAAAAAGTTTTTTTTTTTTTCATTTTTGGGCTCACAACTATAGATCATTTCCTCATTTGGTTCCTAACTAATAATTTTTTTAATATTTGATACTACGACTTCTAAAACTTTGTCACATTTGGTTACTCCAACCTAATTTTTCGTCACCAGCTGCTAACTTATCTTAAAATGTAAAATTGTCATTTTTATCACTTTTTTCTTAAATTTCTTGGAGAGGTTATTGGAAATGATAATTTTGCTCTTCAAGATAAATCACTTATCTAAAATTTGATCACCGGTGATAAAAAATTATTATATCGGAGCGAGAAATTAAATGTGACAAAAATTTAAAAATTTAGAACCAAATGTGAAATTCTTCTCATAGTCATGAAACCTAAAGTGAAAAGAAAAAGAAAAAGAAAAAAACTCTTAAAAAAAACATTTCCTACAATTCTCTAAGCTCTCCCTGTGAAGTGCACAATGAAAATCTCCCGCAAGAACCACAAGTGACTGGTGACGCGATGGACATGATTACCAATGGCAAACAATTTTTGAATGGTAAATATTTATGGGTCGCACTTGTGTGAGACCGTCTCACGGGTCTCAATTCGTGAGACGGAGAGGTCAACATAATTTAAGTTATAAAAACCAATCAAAGACCAATTCATAATACTAATTATGACCCAAATTATGTTGACCAGACCTGTCTTACGAATTAAAACTCGTGAGACGGTCTCACACAACTTTTGCATGATTTATTGACCAATCTTGTAATATCAACACACTTCAAGAAGTTAGTATGACTTGCATGCACTTACCACTTAGTTGAGATCTGTGCCTTGGAATTAAATTACTTGATCGAAGAACACAAAAAAAAGATAAACTAGATAATTATTACTAAAGAATTTACAAGAAAAATGGTTATAACACTCTTCAAAGCTCACTCTAAAAACGTCAATAAAATTAATTGATTTGTATACTTGTCATAGTTTTATTAGGTCGGTTAACTCCCACCAAACCCATTAACTTGTATAAAATTTATAAAATTTGAACAATCAATTAAGGCTTACCTTTGTACATTTTAATGGTTTAATTGTTATTTTATTTATAGTTTAAGGATCTATTTAATTTGATCATTATCTTAAAGAAAAAAAAAATCATTTTTAATCCTTTAATTTTGAGATTACAGTGAATTCATTTCTCAAATAAGGTTGACACGTAATGGCATTTTGTGTTCCAAACAAGTAGTCCATAAAGAAGTTACATTCAGGATATGCTATTAATAGTTATTAAAAAAGTACTTTGACTTGATAAAAAATATACATTAATTTTTTTTTACATAATTAAAGAAGTAGAAATATAATCTTTTCAAAATAAAGCATTATATTTTCACAAATACCATTTAACTTGTGTATCTTAGGCCATTGCAATTATTTATATTGAGATTATATCTTTAGACGGTTATACCTAAATAAACTTGTTGACTACAAGAGACTCATAAAACTTAGCTTTATTATTCACTGGGTAGAGTATGACGATCTGTCTCCAAACATCTAAAAATAGCCATATATGTATTGCGTTTGGGACGGAGAAAAGTCCCTTGCACTGGTCTCAGGACGAAGACCATGGCAACTGGATGGCAAGGTCTAAGGTCTTTGTCTTCTAACGAAGACTTTGCCATGGTCTTTGTCCGGATGAAGACCATGGCAAGGTCTATGGTCTTTGTCTTCTATCGAAGACTTTGCCATGGTCTTTGTCCGGATGAAGACCATGGCAAGGTCTATGGTCTTTGTCTTCTATCGAAGACTTTGCCATGGTCTTTGTCCGGATGAAGACCATGGCAAGGTCTATGGTCTTTGTCTTCTATCGAAGACTTTGCCATGGTCTTTGTCCGGATGAAGACCATGGCAAGGTCTATGGTCTTTGTCTTCTATCGAAGACTTTGCCTTGGTTTTGTCTTGAGGTTTAGTTGCCTTTCTTTAACATTATTTGGTTAAAGTTATATAAGATAATTAAAATTATATATTTGCTTAAAAATATAAAATCTCTATATTTAGTTAAGTTGAGTAATTTTTCAATGGAATGTAACATAACATCCACATAATGTTTTTAACTATTTGAATGGAATACGAGATACCTTTTCTTTTCTTAGATAATATATTCTCATATTCCCTTGTCTTATTATTAATTTTGCCGTTTTAATTAGAACTGTCAAAATAGGCCATGTCGAGTTGGGTCCGTTTAACCCGTATTTTAGACAGATTGGATTAGAAAAATCACAACCCGTGTAAAAATAGCATGGGCTGTTTCTGGATGAACCCATACGGGCTGGCCGTTTTGACATCTCTAATTTTAATCCATTGTTTTTTTTTCTCTCATTTCGAGACATACAATGTTTTTCAAGTTCAAACTCTTAGTTAATTAATTTTAAATCATTTACTTATCTATTTTACTATTGTCTTATTTATTTATTTTGATTTTAAGATTTATTGAAATACATAAAAATAGGTTAATAATATTAAAGTAAAATAACCATTATAACATTAAAAGAAACTATTCAACCAAACATGTTTATATTACATATCTCAGTTTTAAACTAAATATAAGAATTTAACATTCTTAATAATCTAATAACCTAATATTCTAGCAATATAATATAATATTTTCTAAGATAATCTAACATTGTGTTTTGTGTAAACCGTACTGAAACTTTAAAATTTAATTCTATTTTTTTAAAAAAATATTTATCTTAAAAATATTTCGTTTCTGAAACTCACAAACAACGTAACCAAGCCTATCTTGATCCAAGGGTCACGCCACTCTCTCAAAACTCATGGTCAACCAAACAATAAATTAAAGCCTAAGATGTCTCATTATGGTTTTAGACTTTATCTTGCTCCAAGGGGCAAATTATACCACCAGATCTGTGGATCTTGATTTAATTAAAAATAAGGATGCTCCCATAGCAAGGCTAGACTTTTAGTCAGTGTGCTCTCACTTTGAGAGATTGCTCCCACACTGTGGCTGGTGAGACTCAATCCCTAGTCTCTTCCCTCAAATTTCACCCCATAACCAGTTGAGCTGTCAATGTGGACATAATCTTCATATTCTTTACTAATACTTGACACATTTTGTACATGCAGTTAACTGTTTCTGTATTTGTAAATAAATTGAAGGCACATTACATGATAATTATAGGCACATAACATGATAACTATAAACATATAAATTTTTAAATGCAAGTGCAAAATATATTAACTCCATACACATAACATGTTAATTAACATCTTATATGTGTTTGCAGACATATTATGCACTTGTAGCTAACAATTTATGTGTATGTAATTAACATGTTATGTATCTTCGATTTGTTTATAGGTACAAAAATTATTAACTGCAGCCTGCAGGTGCATAATCTGTTAACGGTAACCACATTATTTTTTAACAAGATTCAAAATACAATATATATATATAAATCCTAGTGCATGATATAATAATTGGCTCCAAGGACAAGGGTCACACAACTTGCCCAAAACTAACGGTAAACTTTTAAGGCATCTACAATTTACAAATGATACTTCACCACACATCATCACTCAATATCTCATCTAACTTTTCAAGTTTTATTTATTAGTGTTATACTTATATCATGGAAATAGTAGTAGATAATTATAGTAATATTTAGACCAAAGAGTGTTATAAAGCTTTCAAACTTTTTTTTTAAAAAAAAAAAAAAGAAAGAAAAAGAAAAAAAGCAAGTACACATATTAGCAAGTTATTAACAAGTTAATATTGAGTTAGCACTTACATACTTCCATGTCACTTGAATTTCTTATGTGTATGTTTTGGTGTAACTTTTATAACTTAATAAGAAAATAGTTAATTAAATAAGTTCTCAAATTTTATCTAAAAAGTTAATTGACCTCCTAAACTTTTATAACTTAATGACCATGATGACCGTTTTATAACTTAATGACCATGATGACCGTTGTCCAGAAGTTTTGGACGCAAGCCATCGTGGCCCTCTCTAGAAAATTTTAAGCAAATGCTAGCACGTGGTCCACTTTATTGCTGCCCATAGTTGATCCGCTTGATTGTTCCATTTTTTGATTTTTTTTTTTTGTTATTTCTTAACCAATGTATTTATTGCTTGCTATCATTTTCACCCGAAATTCAAGCAAAAGAAGAGCATGTGAATGGAGTTATTGGAGGACAGTCAATTATCAAAGATTTTGACCATATTGAATTCTTGGTAGTTGAAAGTTTGATTAGATTTATTTCTCTAGTACCAAATTTGGTAGTAAGCCATTTAATTTGACGATAAAATTGTATGTACTAGTCTCAGAAGGAGGGTCCATCCGAAATACCAATTTTAGTCTCATGAGTATTAGCAAAATAACAGTTTTGGTCCACATGTTTAATTCTTACAATTTTCATCCACGACTATTGTATTAGTACCAATTTTATTCTACGACTATTGTTTTAGTTCATTCATCACACCGGTCACCCATCTATTTAAGATATGCCGAAATATAAAATTATTAAGCGTATTTTCATCATTTTCAAATTAAGATCTCAATTTGAACATGAATAAAGGGTTTTAAGCCCTTAGATTGATCCCAATTCACAATTCTCATTCTCAAATTAAGCTAGGATAAGGAGGAGAATTGCGAATTGAGATAGATCTTAAGGCTTAAAATCTCATCATTCATGTTCAAATTGAGATCTTAAGTTGAAAAGGACAAAAATACCCTTAAAATTTTATATTTCGACATGTCTTAAACGAATAAGTTACCGGCGTGATGAAAATTTATACTAAAGTAATAGTCTTGGACTAAAATTGGAAGGAATTAAATATGTGGATCAAAATTGTCATTTTATTAATACTCGTAGGACCAAACTTGGTATTTGCACGTAAAGAATCTATAATATCAAAATAAACATGAGTGGCTGAATTTTGTAGCTTCTAAAATAATCATTTAATTGAATTTCTCCTATTAAACTTTTAAACGATGAATAATTATTGTATAAAATCAATCATCTCATTAATATATTTTAGTTCGAATGTAATACTCCGTAACTTTTATGCATTAATAAAAAATTATTAAATTTTAACTAACAAGTATTACAATTCTCACGCAATACTTACATTTAAATGAAACATTTATGGTGCCCAGTGTTGCAAAAATCCCGCCTAGGCGTCGATTAATCCCCGCCTAGGCGCTAGGCGCTGGTCGACCGCCTAGCGTATCACATTAAATGGTGGTCTAGGCGCCTGGCCGGTTAGGCGACTGCATAGGCCGCCTAAGCTCCGCCTAGGCCGCCAAAGCACCGCTTAGGCGCTGACCGCCTAGGCGTCGACTAGACCGACTAGGCACCGACTAAGCCTTCTAGTCGGTCGATTAACTATTGTTCATTTTTTTAATGGGTTATATCACTCAAAACAACATCGTTTTGAGCGAAATAATCCTAAATTGTACAACCTTTAGATATTTTTTAGGTTAATATTTAATATTTTAGTATTAACTATTAAAGTATTATATAATTTATAATTATTAGTCTTTAAAAAATTAAAAATACTTAAACAAATTTTTAAAAAATAAAAAATAAAATAAAAAATACACGGACGCCTAGGCGCCGATTAATCCCCGACTAGGCGTCCTAGGCGCTAGGCGCTCACCGAGCGCCTAGGAAGCGCCTAGCGATTTTTTCAACCATGATGGTGCCTATACACGGACTGTTGTGGTTCAAAAACCAGACAGATTGACTACAAGATACTAGCTTTGTATGTCACCAGGCCAATAGAAATTAAAGTATCTATATATCTGACTTTAATTTTCAGCTGCTTCTATGTTGAAGAAAATATTAATCAAATTCATTAAGCCCCTGAGTGTTTCCAGGTAACTTATCCAATTTCTGGGGCTAATAATAAAGTCCCTGCCATACACTTCCATGCATTCTGAGATACAAATTAAATTGAGGGAAAATTATAATTTATGTCCGGGCATAATATGCTAATTATCAATTTCACTTCTGAAATTATTAATGATGTAAATGTTGTCTTTAATTTTCAAAATCGTACATATATTGCCCCTCCCGTACCGTACGGAAGAAAAATTGAGGGGCAACATTTACACTACGAGAGAGGCAATATATATATATATATATATATATATATATATATATATATATATATATATATATATATATCGCTTTGAAAATTGAGAGGCAACATTTACACTACCAATAATTCAAATATAACATTGATAATTGACATATTATAGAGAGACATAAATTACAATTTTTTTTAAAAATTAAAATTAAAGGAGATGAGCTCTAATGCATGCACCATACATGCTAGAGCTGATGATCGATTATGAACACCGTAGCAATCAATTAAGGAGAATTGATATTTTGTATTCTTGCATGCATACAGCCACAGGTCATATATATAGTGGGGTCGTCAACTTGAGAGTAGAGACCCGTCACCCGTAGGATACGAAAGTATGAATTGAAGTCATATTATTGCATTTTCCTTAAGGATAAGTAATAGTGGGGTCGATTCAATAGTGCATTTCCCTTTAGGATAAGTAATAGATAATTGAAATCCACTCAGTTAACCTGGGGTATGGTTAAGTGAGAGGGACTCATCCATCCTTAAATCTTAATTAAAAGTCAATAATTCAATTATTGGTGTTGGGTATGGAGTAGTCTTATATCTCCAGGTCAGCTATCCCACCAAAAGAAGTGTTTACATAAAAAATTAGTCATTGTATCTGATAGTGGAAACCTTGGTACACCCAAAAAAAAAAAAAAAAGAAGTCCACTCATTGAGCTGATTTGGTGCCGCCCAAGATATATATATATATATATATATATATAGTAGTATTTATTCATGGAAACCTTAGCCTGTATTCTATCAATTGTCATTTATGCCCGCATACTAAAATGGAGATCACAAACCTATCTTCTCTATTCTCCTTCTTCATTTTAGCAATGGCTTTCATACCCAGCGCCCTACCCACCAACATCACCACAGATCAATCCTCTCTTCTTTCTTTGAAATCCTACACCACCTTAACTCCCAACCATACATTGGCAAGTAACTGGTCAATCAGTGCTTCTATTTGCAACTGGATTGGAGTTGTTTGCGGATCCAAACACCATAGAGTGGTTGCATTAGACATATCAAATATGGGTATTGTGGGTACCCTTCCTCCACAATTAGGCAACCTCTCATTTCTTGTTTCTCTTAACATAAGTCACAACAGTTTCTATGGAAATTTGCCTAGAGAGTTAGCCAGCCTACGCCGACTACAATACATAGATTTTGGTTATAATAATTTTAGTGGAAAAATTCCAGAGGAGATTGGGAATCTTGAGAATGCAGAATGGCTGATATTGGAAGTTAACCAACTTGATGGTCCTATCCCCTTCACCATATTCAACATTTCCACATTACAAAATTTGTTCCTCAGCGGCAATAGCTTATCTAGCTCTCTTCCAATGAAACTATGTCAACATGGTACAAGACTCAAAGTGCTTGGCTTGTCTTTCAACAAGTTGAACGGTTATATCCCAAAGAATTTATCAGGTTGCTCAGAACTTGAACAATTGCGGTTGGCATACAACAATTTTGTCGGGACAATTCCGAGAGAGATTGGGAGCTTGAATAAGCTTCAGATTTTAAGTCTCGTTGGTAACAACTTTGAAGGTATGTTCATGTACGTATTTAGTATTAGAGTAATGCGAAACCTATCAAAATATAGCAATCAAATTTAACAATTTTTAGTAATAATTCTAAACACATACACACTATTTATGACTCATGTTTTAATTTTGTAGGAAGAATACCCGAAACAATATTTAACATTTCTACACTAACATTAATAAGCATGAAAAACAACAGTCTGTTTGGTATTCTTCCACCAACATGTGTTCACACCTTCAAAAGCTTGAAGTTAAGAACTTTAATTACTTGCATATGAATAAGCTATATGGCAACATTCCAAGGAGCATAGGTGAATGCTCTTCACTTAAATATCTTTACATGTGGGAGAATCAACTAAATGGGTCATTGCCAAGACAGATTGGGAATTTAACAATGCTAAAGAATCTTATACTTGCAAAGAATTCATTGTCAGGTATGAAGGATAAATCTCTTCTTTTAAATTTTCTTGCACCCTCAACACATGTAAAGTGTTTTATTCACGTACAATTTAAAATTAAAAAAAATTATTTTGTGAATATAGAAATAGTCACCATCCCATGACAGCAACTACATAAAGATATTGTATATGTTCGTGATTTAGCTTGGATAACTTGAAATGGCAGGTGAAATACTAAGAGAGTTTGACAACCTTAATAAACTAGAAATCCTTCAATTGTCGGAAAATCGATTAAGTGGTTCCATTCCGTGGGAAATCTTCAATATATCAACGCTTGAATCACTATCACTTATACCAAATAACCTTTTAGGTACTCTTCCAACATTTTTAGGCCATTGGCTTCCTAATTTAGAACACTTATACCTTGGCCTAAACTATATTGGAGGAGTTATACCTCCCCAAATCTCAAATGCTTCCAACCTTGTTTGTCTTGATCTTGGCAATAACCAATTCGTAGGCTTCATTCCAAATTCATTTGGAAACTTAGCAAAACTTGAAATTTTAAAGCTATTTTCCAATAACCTAACAACTGATCCTCAATTTAGCCTTATAACTTCATTGGCAAATTGAAAATACATCCAAATCTTAAACTTGTCATTTAACTCTTTAAACGTTGTGCTCCCAAATGCAATAGGCAACCTCTCCCACACTCTCCAATATCTCCACCTAGCAAATTGTAACATCAAGGGACGAATTTAAGAGGAGATGGGCTATCTGAATAGCTTATACAATTTGATTTTAGGGTCCAGTGATTTTTCTCCCATCTACTCCCCAAAAGAAGTTAGGGGGATTCCCTTGCCTTAAACCCCTCAAAGCATGGAAAAAACGTAACCTTCTCTGGAACCACAAAACAAACACTGTGTTCTGCATTTGAATCCCAAACATATATAGTCAATTAAGGAAATAGAACATTCTAGGATATCGAACATAATTCCATAACAAATGCTCATCATCAATAAGGCATATACAAAAGCTAAAGTAACAATATTCATAATTTCATGATAAAGAAGTAAGGAAGTCCTACATAAAAATAGGACTTCACTTTGCCCACAGTGTCATTTGTAGCTGCAGCTGCAATAGCCACCTTAAGTCTGGTATCCCCTTCATAATCTACCCTAATATAGCCTGCTAATTGTGACTACAGAGATAAACACCTACATTAGAATCAACACTAAAAAACCTACATTAGGAATTTATGAAATTTGGAAATTAGGGATTAGGGTTTAAGATTTAAAGTAATAGAACTAACCTGGCAGCGGCTCCGCAATCGGCGACGAGCTGGGATGTATGTGACATAATGATGTACGAAGCAGATGTCTGCTCACGCGTCACGCCGTCCCTGCATCACCCCACCGCTGCTGACGCTGCCCTGCTCATGCCATCGTCGTCGACAAGGGAGGGACGAGTTCAAGCCCGCTCACACCATGTCGTCACTCGCTGGTTAGGAGGCGCTATTGCGTTTTGGAGATAGCAAAGAAGAGGGTAGTTGATCTGTGTTTAGCTAAAATACGACCGTTGTCTTGTTAAAATAGTTAACCCTCAATAGATAAATAAAATCGCTATCTATAAAAAAATACATAAAGACAAAACAGTTGTCTTTAAAATATTGTGTATTTAAGTGCGATTAGAGACAACAAACTAACGATAAGAGTTAAATAAAATTGTTGTCTTTTTTTTTTTTAAATAATAAAACGCACAAAGATAACGGTCTTAAAAATTCGTTGTCTTTGAAGTGTTGTGTATTCACGTGTGCTAAAATACATCACACCAACGACAATAGTTAAATAAAATCGTTGTTTTTTTTTTAAATAAAAAAAACGCATAGAGGCAACGATTTTGAAAACTATTGTGTCTGAAGTGTTGTGTATTCAAGTGCATTTAAAGATAACACACCAACGACAACGGTTAAATAAAATCATTGTATTTAAAAAAAAAATACTGCACAAAGATAACGGTTTTAAAAAATCATTGTCTTTGTAGTGTTGTGTATTGAACTGTGCTTAAAGCCAATACACCAACGACAACAATTAAATAAAATCGTTGTCTTTTATTTAAAAAAAAAAAAGCACAAAGACAATCGTCTTTGTGGTGTTGTCTTTTTACAAAATGCACAAAGACAACACATTAAACACAGACAAAAGTATTTGCGTCAAAGGACAACGGTTTTGGACAACACTATTGTCTTTTACTCAAAAGACAATACTTTTTTGTACATTTTTCTTCTAGTGTATGAACAATATATCTCTTCTTTTTAATTGTCTTGCACCCTCAACACATCCATTGTTAATGTGTTATATTGAGCTACAAAATAAAAGAAAGATATATTATAATGTAAATCTAGGAATAGACTCCACCACCACAACATAGTATCGATATTATATTTGTCTGTGACTTAGCTAGGTAAATTAAATTATCAAGTAAAATACCAAGAGAGATTAGGAACTTGAATATGCTTCAGATTTTAAGCCTCTGTAATAATAACTTGGAAGGTAAGCATGTTCATGTATTTGGCTACTAGAGTAATGTGAAACTTTTGAAAACAATCAACTTTAATGATTTTTTAGTCAAAATAATAATAAATATATATACAGTGCATATAAATCATATTTTAATTTAATTTTGTAGGAATAATACCTGAAATAATATTAAACATTAAATATAGGAAACAACAATCTCTCGGGTATTCTCCCAACAAACATGTGTTCACAATTTTAAAATCTTGAACAACTTTACTTGTATATGAACAAGCTACGTGGAAACATTCCAAGAAGCATAGGTGAATGTTCCTCACTGTTTTTTTTTGAAAATGTTCTTCACTTAAATACCTCATTATGTAGGAGACGTCCTTGTCAGATATGGACAGTATAGCTCTTCTTTTTAGTTTTATGTCTTGCAATTTCAACAAATTTCTTATTGAACTATAAAATGAAAGAAATATATTATAATGTGAATCTGAGAATCTGACTCCAACATGTCAACTACAAATGGATATTGTATTTGTTTGTGACTTGGGTCACTTAGCTTGAATATTATATTATTTTGACAGGTGAAATACCAAGAGAGTTGGGAAATCTTGATCGACTAGAGATCCTTAGGTTGCATCATAATGGATTAAGTGGTTCTATTCCGTGGGGAATCTTCAATATTTCAACTCTTAAAGAACTGGAACTGTCATTTAATGAACTTTCAGGTACTCTTCCAACATCTTTAGGTTATTGGCTTCCCAATTTAAAAGGATTGTATCTTTGCGAAAACTATATTGGAGGAGTTATACCTCCCAAAATCTCAAATGCTTCCAACCTTGCTGTTATTGAACTTGGCACGAACCAATTCACAGGCTTCATTCCGAATTCCCTTGGAAACTTAGCACAACTCAATTATCTAAGTCTGGCTAGGAACAATCTAACAACTGATCCTCAATTTAGCCTTATGACTTCATTGGCAAACTGTAGATATATCCATGTCTTACAGTTACCAAATAACCCTTTAAACGTCGTGCTCCCAAACGCAATCGGCAACCTCTCCACTACTCTCCAAGTTTTCAATTTAGAAAATTGTAACATTAGGAGACGAATTCCACATGAGATTGGAAATCTAAGCAGCTTATACGAGTTGTCTTTAAGGTCCAATGACATTAGAGGATTTTTGCCTACAACCTTTCAGGCTCTTCAGAGTCTTCAAGCATTCGACATATCAGAGAACAGATTAATAGGATCATTTCCGGATGTGATTTGTGAACTACAGAATTTGTTTGCGATAGATTTAGGTAAAAATAAATTTTCAGGTCCAATCTCGGATTGTTTAAGGAACGTCTCTTCCTTGAGAGTGATCTATCTGAACGAAAATGAATTCACTATCTTCCCTCCTACCCTATGGAGCCTTCCAAATCTTTTGATGCTCGACTTGGATTCGAATAACTTGAGCGGTTCTCTACCTGAAGAAATCGGGAATGCAAAGACGGCAATACTTATTGATCTCTCATATAACAAACTATCTGGAGAAATTCCGAGTAGTATTGGAGGGTTGACAGAGTTGATGAATTTTTCTGTGGCTCATAACACAATCCAGGGTTCTATTCCTGACACATTAAGCAAACTCCTGGATCTACATTCATTGGATCTTTCCAATAATAAAATCTCCGGAATGATTCCCAAGTCATTGGAGGGACTTATAAGTATGAACTATTTCAATGTTTCATACAACAAATTAACCGGAGAAATTCCAAGTGGAGGCCAGTTTGCCAACTTCACTTATGAATCATTCTTGGGGAATGAGGGTCTATGTGGTACTCCTCGGATGCATGTCCCACCGTGCCCTGTTAATACTCTGCATCAATCAAAGAAGGACAGAGTGGTTCTCATTGTACTTGTCTCGTTGGCAGTTCTTATAGTACTAATTGCTTCTGTTTCTGTGCTATGCATCTTCAAGAGGCACAGTAGGGAGGAGGTTCAAGATGAACCAAGCTTTCTGTTAGCAACAACACCAGCAAGATATTCGTACTATGAACTCCAACGGGCAACAAATGGGTTTGATGAAAGCAACTCACTAGGTAGTGGAAGCTTTGGATCAGTTTATAAAGGGATTTTAACAAATGGGATGCACGTAGCTGTCAAGGTTTTCCGTTTGGAACATGAAGGTTCAAATAGGAGTTTTGACAGTGAATGTGAGGTTTTACGCTGCATTCGTCACAGAAATCTCACAAAGGTCCTTGGCAGTTGCTCCAACTTGAATTTTAAAGCATTGTTGCTAGAGTATATGCCCAATGGGTGTTTACATAAGTGGCTGCATTCTCACAGTTATTTCTTGGACATGATACAAAGAGTGAGTATAATGATAGATGTGGCATCTGCTTTGGAATATCTCCACTATGGTTACTCCAATCCTATTATCCATTGCGACTTGAAACCCAGTAATGTGTTAATAGATGCTGATATGGTGGGCCATTTGAGTGATTTTGGTGTTGCAAAGCTCTTAGGAGATGGAAATTCCATTGCCATTACAAACACCTTAGCAACAATTGGTTACATTGCTCCAGGTAAATGTTTCAGTTTTTTAAATTTCTAGATTTGATTTTAACATTGATCACATAACATTTTGCATTTCTAATGGTTTCCTATCAAAATTTGCACTCCTAGAGTATGGGCAAGAAGGTCTTATATCCACACGTAGCGATATGTACAGTTATGGTATTATGTTGCTGGAGGTTTTCACGAAGACTCAGCCTGGAGATGAAATGTTCAGTGAAGATTTATGTCTGAGAAGTTGGGTGCACAATGCACTTCCTACAAATACAAGTCAGATTATAGATCCAAATTTAATTGAACCAGATGAAGAGAAGTACGATGAAAAGTTGCAGTGTGTGTCGGCTATCTTTGAGATAGGCATTAAATGCTCAACAAAATCCCCTCGAGAGAGGATGAATGTGAAAGATGCCTTATCAGCATTGATAAAGATCAAAGCCCAACTTCTTTCCCTGTATGCAAGTATTTAGAGTAGTATGTATTAGCATCTCCTATTGTATCTTTCTTTAAAATGTAAATAAAATGCAGCAGATACAGTTTATGTACAGAAATCCTATTTAGTCATTTACTAGGTCTTCTTCAGCTGCATCTTCTTTCCAGAATTCTGTTTTAAGTTTTCTCTTATAACCTCACTCGCCCTGCTCCATGGATTTAGAGTTCTTGAAGGTTATTGGTCTATAGAGTATAGTAACACAGTTGTTATACACAAATCCAGTAACATTGTTTGCAATTGTTTAAAAATATTTTATTTTTAATGTAAATATGATTGTTATAATTCATGGATAAATGTTCAAAAATTTTCCCCTAATATATGCTAAAATTATATTGTTTTTGTTTAGTACTATTGACTGGGAGGGCAACCAAGTGCCATTAGACCACAAAGTTTTGATACTAAAATTATATTGTTGTTGCATAACATCTAACTTAGCTATATATATCTTATGCTTATCCTATTGTTGGACGGAGTCTAGGGGCGGGGTGCTTTTATAAATTTCGATTTGCTCTCCATTATACCTTTTTGTCATCAAGACATATACTTCACTTTACAAATTTTAATTTTCTTTCCTATTGTATACTTTTATAGTGTTTTTTTTTTCTTTTTCTTTTTTGGTCTCACAACTATAGATCATTTCCTCATTTGATTCCTAACTATTAATTTTTTTTTAAATATTTAGTATTACAACTTTTAAATCTTTGTCACATTTGATTACTCCAACATAATTTTTCGTCACAGATAACTTATCTTAAAATGTGAAATTGTCATTTTTATCACTTTTTTCTTAAATATTTTGGTGGAGGGGGGGGGGGTGGGGGGGGGGGGGGGGAGGGATATGATAATTTTGCTCTTCAAGATAAGTCACTTCTCTAAAATTTGATCACCGGTGACTAAAAATTATGTCGGAGCTAGGAATTAAATGTGACAAGAATTTAAAAATTTAAGACCAAATGTGAAAGTGGTCTCATAGTCATGAAACCTAAAGTGAAAAGGAAAAAGAAAAAAACTCTTACAAAAAACTTTTCCTACAATTCGCTCAGCTCTGCCTGTAAAGTGCACAGTGAAAATCTCCAGCAAGAACCACAAGTGACACGATGGACTTGATCAATACTCTTCAAGTAAGACTTACACTTACCACTTAGTCGAGATTTGTGACTTGGAATTAGACTACCTGATCAGAAATCACAAAAAGATAAACTAAATAGTTATTACTAGAAGATCCACAAAAGATGGTTATACACTCTTCAAAGCTCTCAGCTCGTTCTAAGAATGTCAATAAAATAAATTGATTTGTGTACTTGCTTTTATTAGGTCGGTTAACTCCAACCAAACCCATTAACTTGTATAAAATTTAAACAATCAATTAAGTCTTACTCTTCAATTGTAGCTTTGTATATTTTAATAGTTTAATTGTTATTTTATTTATAATTCAAGTGTCTATTTAACCTTTATCCTAAAGAAAAAAAAATAAAATCATTTTTAATTCTTTAATTTTAGATTATAGTGAATTCATATCTCAAATAAGATTGACACGTAATGGCATTTTGTGTTCCAAACAAGTAATGGCATTTTGTGTTCCAATCTTTCTCCAAACGTCTAAAAGTAGCCATATATGTATTGCGTTTGGGACGGAGAATAGTCCTTGCAGTGGTCTCAGGACGAAGACCATGCCAAGGTCGTCTTTGTTTTCTAACGAAGGCTTTGCCTTGGTCTTTGTCCGGATGAAGACCATGGCAAGGTCTATGGTCTTTGTCTTCTAACGAAGACTTTGCCTTGATTTTTGTCTTGATGTTTACTCGCCTTTCTTTAGTAGTGTTTGGTTCAAGTTATATAAAATAACTAAAATTATGTTTGTTCAGAAATATAGGATTTCTATATTTAGTTTAAGTTGTGTAAATTTTTCAATGAAATGTAACATAACCTCCACATAATAACTCAAGGACATACGAGAAACCAGTTGTTCTAGCTTCAATTAATTAAATGGCCTAAAAAGCATGAACCAATTGGCCTGAAATGCATTAAGAGCTAAGTGAACTAACCTGAACAAAGTATAGAATGGTTCCTCGTCTGTCTTTATCTATATTTGGTTCAATTTTTTTTTATTATGTAATATTCTCTAAGATAATTTAACATTGTGTGAACCGCCTTATGATGTATGGAAACTTTAGAATTGTAATTTTTTTATTATATATTTTTCTTAAAAAATATTTCAGTTATGAAACTCACAAACAATCAAGCCTATCTTGCTCCAAGGGTCACGCCACTTTCTCAAAACTCATGGTCAACCAAACAATAAATTAAATCCAAAGATGTCGCATTATGGTTTTAGACGTACTCTATCTTGCTCCAAGGGGCAAATTATACCATGTACTCCCTCATTCTATTTTATAACGAGTCTTAGCTTGACTTGGAGTTATTTTTAATCCAATTTTTCTATTTTATACCAAGGTGTATCCTGGTCTATGCTATAATTTATCAACTAACACAACCTTTGTTTAGAAAATTCTAAGTGAAGGTCAACATGGCCTTTGTCCAAAGGGTCACACTTGTGTGAGACCGTCTCACGGATCCTTATTCGTGAGACGGTCTCACACAAGTTTTTGCCTTGCCCTAATAATCTTGGACCTTCGCCCATAATTTTATAGACGAAAAGTCACGGCAACCATTGTCCATAATTTTTGGACGACAGTCCCAGCGGGGGCAATTTATATTAGAGTTCTACTACGTAGACTTTTTATTTTTATTTTTTAATTGATAATTAATGATTAGTTATCTTCATTATGTGAGTCCAATGAAAATGTCAACATCAAAATTTTGTGAGAAGGAATAAAAGTTGAGAGTAGAATTTGGGAGTAGGAGTGCTAGAGTAGTATTTTTCTTTATATTATGGACTAGGGTCCACATAGCATTGTGATTTGTGAATCCTGAATCAAAACGACGAGGTACAAAATTTATATTTGTAAGGTACAAAATTTCATAATGCAAGACAAAAAAAATTACAACACAAACACATGTTATATATTTACTTATTTTTCAAATATAATTTAGGTACAAAATTTATATTCATAGGCACAGAATTTCACAATACAAGACACAGAAATTCATAACATAAGAGACAACTACTAATATGCACATTGGGCATTTTCAAGAATGGTAGGAGAGTGTTTTTTACTTTATTTTAAATATATTTTTATTTTTTTTAATTTATAACTTTTTTTAGAATTAAATTATTATAGTAAATGCTAAGCACCTTGTACTCATATAGCATGTTGTGATTTTTCCATATGGGAGGTTATGAGATTGAGCCTGAGGCTGACTCTTCTACTTATTTAGAATACTACTACATGGACTCTCATTTTCTACTCCATCACTTTTATCAAATTTTTATATAGGTGGACAAAGACCATATATAGTGAGCTTCGTTTAGATTAATTTGTTTTTTCAAAAAATCATGGCTAGTTGCCGGCCAAATTTACGATGATGAGCTTGTCTTTTCAACAAATTTTAAAGAAAAAAATGGTGATATGTGCTAGCTATTATGTAATCAAATCACACTTCTATTACTATTTTAAGGAATTTCCCATTTATAGTTTTTTTTTTCGGATTTCTGTGGGGTCCAATGCTAGGTGAAGGGAAGAGAAAATAAGAAAGAGAAAAAAGATCGAATATGCCATGAAAGAATGTTTTTTGTTTGAGGCGGTCAAGAGAGAGAAAAGCTAGAGGACAATCGCAGTTGTGTGTGTTTTGCGTACAGTCAAACAGCACGCCGGTTGATGCATTATGTCTTTATTTTTATTTTATTTGTTTTGCCTCATATCAGCATTTTTATGTTTTTTTTTCCCTCTTTTTTCTTCTTTTCTTTCTCTCCTCTCCCCTTCTTATTGACACCTCAAAAATCAAAAAAAAAAAAAAAAAAAACAATGCTATTAGAGATGCGTACTCTAACTGGGTGGTCACAAGACAAAACCCCACTTGATATGCTGACCAAATTTGGAAATGTTTTAATAATAATAATAATAATAATAATAATAATAATGATAATAATCTTATCATATATAACGAAAGAGTGAATATTATACCCTTAAATTCAAATTGCATGTATAGTATACTTTTAAAAATTATTATCTTTTTAATAAAAAAATCAAATTGCTTTTCTTTTTAGTACTACTGACTCTGTTACAATGTAGTATCTGTTCATAGATACTTTCTCAACCCACTGAAACACAAAGAGTCAACAATTGCCTCCACTAAGACTCGAACCCACTTTCTGTGACACCGGGTGCCACTAGACCACAAGGTCTTTGCCAATCAAATTGCTTGTATAGTATACTTTTAACTTCTTTGACACATATCCTTACCTCTTAATATTCATAGCTTTATTGATTACTTTTGTTCATTGTTCTTACAATTATGTATTCTGAGTTGAATGATGAATACTAGTCGCATACTGTAGCTGTCCACATGACAGTCAAGACGCGCGTCTCCTACGGAAGTATAAAGTAATTAATTAATTAATTAATATATTATATAAATAATAGATAATTGAAGTCTTCTCTTTGAGCTGTTTTGGTGGGGCGCATGCAAGTTAAGACATATGGTACTATATATAGTAGTATTTATTCATGGAAACCTTAGCTTAGCTTGTATCAACTGTCATATATGCATAATATATACCATGGAGATCACAAACTTATTGCCTTCTCTTTTATCCTTATTCATTTTGACAATGACTTTCATACCCAGCGCTCTACCCACCAACATCACCACTGATCAATCCTCTCTTCTTTCTTTGAAATCCCACCTCAGCTTAAGTCCCTATCATATCTTGACAAAAAATTGGTCAGCCAATACCTCTTTTTGCAACTGGATTGGAGTTGTTTGTGGATCCAGGCACCATAGAGTGATCGCATTAAACATGTCAAGTATGAGTCTTGTGGGTACCCTTCCTCCACAATTAGGCAACCTCTCTTTTCTTGTTTCTCTTGACATAAGTTACAACTACTTCCATGGTAACTTGCCTAGAGAATTAGCTAACCTACGCCGACTACAATATATGAATTTTGGCTATAATGGTTTTAGTGGAAAAATCCCAGAAGAGATTGGCAATCTTAAGAATGCAAAATGGCTGATATTGAAAGCTAACCAACTTGATGGTTCTATCCCCTTCACCATCTTCAACATTTCCACATTACAACAGTTGATCCTCCAACAAAATAGCTTATCTAGCTCTCTTCCTATGAATCTATGTCAACATCCTAAAAGTCTCAAAGCGCTTACTTTGAATTTCAACAAGTTGAGTGGTGATATTCCAAAGAATTTATCATGTTGCTCAGAACTTGAAGAATTGTGGTTGAATAACAACAACTTTGCTGGGAAGATTCCAAGAGAAATTGGGAGCTTGAATATGCTTCAGCTTTTAAGCTTGGGTAGTAACAACTTAGAAGGTATGTTCCTGCATTTAGCTGCTAGAATAATGTGAAACTTTTGAAAATATCAAATAATTTAATTGTTTTCATAATAATTATAAATATATACGGTATATATGACTCATGTTTTAATTTTGCAGGTGTAATACCTGAAACGATATTTAACATTTCTGCACTAAAATATATACTCATGGAAAACAATAGTTTGTCCGGAATTCTTCCACCAAACATGTGTTCACAACTTCAAAAGCTTGAAAGACTTCACTTGTACCAGAACAAACTATCTGGCAGCATCCCAAGGAGCATAGGCGAATGCTCTTCGCTTAAACATTTGATTATGTGGGGGACTCAACTAAATGGACCATTGCCAAGAGAATTTGGAAATTTGACAATGCTAATTGATCTTGAACTTACCGAGAATTCTTTGTCAGGTATGAATGGTGGAGCTCTTAGTTTCTTTTTAATTGTGTACGTATTGCGCTCTTAACAAAAATTCTTATTGTACTACAAAATAAAATAGCGATATTATAATGTGAATTTGGGCATATATAGAATCCATTAATCCAACATACATATGGATATTGTTGTTTGTGAAACCTTTGAAAATGATCAAATTAAATGATTTTCTGTAATAATTTTAATAAATACATATACAGTACATATTACTCATGTTCTGTTTTGATTTTGTAGGAACAATACCAGATACAATATTTAATATTTCTACACTAGTTTATATAAGCATGTCAAACAACAGTCTATCTGGTGTTCTCCCACCAAACATGTGCTCACGTCTTCAAAAGCTTGTAGATGTTTACTTGTATAATAACAAGCTATATGGCAACATTCCAAGGAGCATAGGTGAATGCTCTTCACTTAAAGAATTGCTTATGGAGAGTAATCAACTAAATGGGCCAGTGCCAAGAGAGATTGGGAATTTGACAATGCTAGAAAAACTTGATCTTAGTGAGAATCCCTTGTCAGGTATGAAAGGTGGAGCTCTTCTTGTCTTTTTAATTGTCATGCACTCTAAAGACACTTTTTATTGAGTTGCAAAACGAAAGAAAGATATTGGCTCTGTTTGGTAAATAGTTGTTAGTTGATTGGGTTAGAGGGTATAACTAGTTGATAACATTAGTTGATTGTATAAACGTGTTTGGTAAATTAACTGTTAGCTGATAGCTATTTGGTATAATTTTTTTTCTTCAAAAAACTAATTGAAAAAGTTGCTTTGAGTAACTTTTTTAATTTTAGCATTTTAGAGTCAAATAAGTAATAGTGATCAAATAAGTCAAAATTAGCTTATGGCTAACTATTTTACCAAACAATGCCATTATATATATATATATATATATATATATATATATATATATATATATAGTGAATATGGCATAGACTAACATGACAACTACATATGGATATTGTGTTTGTTCTTGACTTGCATAATTAACTTGAATTGGCAGGTGAAATTCCGAAAGAATTGTGCAACCTTAATAAACTACAGATCCTTGAGTTGCATTGCAAGTAAATGGATTAAGTGGTTCTATTCCACCGGAAATCTTCAACATGTCAACATTGGAAGGACTATCACTTGCAATAAATAACCTTTCAGGTACTCTTCCAAAATCTTTAGGATATGGGCTTCCCAATTTACAGTACTTAAACCTTTGCCAAAACCATCTAGGAGGAGTTATACCTGCTCAAATCTCAAATGCTTCCAACCTATTTCACCTTGAACTTTGCCAAAACGAATTCGTAGGCCTAATTCCAAATTCCCTTGGAAACTTAGCACAACTCCAAGTGCTAAGAATTCATTCCAACAACCTAACAAGTGATCCTCAATTTAGCCTAATAACTTCATTGGCAAATTGTAGATATATCCAAGAGTTGTCTTTGTCAATTAACCCTTTAAACATTGTGCTCACAAATGCATTCGGCAACCTCTCCACCACTCTCCAAATTTTCTACGCAGATAATTGTAACATTTGGGGACGAATTCCAAATGAGATTGGCAATTTAAGTAACTTGTATGATTTCCGTCTATCAACCAATAACATTATAGGATTTCTACCAACAACCATTCAAGCTCTTCAGAGCCTTCAGACATTCAGAGTAGCACAAAACAGATTAAAAGGGTCATTTCCAGATGTGGTCTGTGGACTAGGAAATTTGTTTTGGATAGATTTAGGCAAAAATAAATTTTCAGGTCCAATCTCGGATTGTCTAGGGAATATTTCTTCCCTCAGAGAGATCTATTTGTATGAAAATGAATTCACTATCTTCCCTCCTATCCTATGGAGCCTTCAAAATCTTTTCAGTCTGGATTTGCATTCCAATAACTTGAGGGGTTCTCTACCTCATGAAATCGGGAACGCAAAAACGGCAATACTTATTGATCTCTCACATAACAAACTATCCGGGGAAATTCCCAGTACCATTGGAGGTTTGACAGCGTTAATGAATTTTTCTGTGGCTCATAACGCAATCCAAGGTTCTATTCCTGACACATTTGGAAAACTCCTGGATACATTCTTTAGATCTTTCTGATAATAATTTGTCCGGAATGATTCCCAAGTCATTGGAGGGACTTAAGAGCATGAATTATTTCAATGTTTCATACAACAGATTAATCGGAGAGATTCCGAATAGAGGCCCTTTTGCCAATTTAACCTATGAATCATTCTTGTCAAATGATGGTCTATGTGGTACTCCTCGGATGCATGTCCCACCTTGTCCTGCCAATACTCTGCGTACTTCAAAGAACAACAGAGTGGTTCTGTTTGTACTTGTCTCGTTGACAATTCTTGTAGTGCTTATTGTCTCTATCGCTGTATACTTGATTTTCAAGAAGCGCAGGAGGGAGCTTCCCAGTGAACTTGACTTGTTGTCGAGAATAACACCAGCAAGATTTTCGTATTATGAACTCCAACGGGCAACAAATGGGTTCGAAGAAAGCAACTTGTTAGGTCTCGGAAGCTTTGGGTCTGTTTATAAAGGGACTTTAGCAAATGGGATGCATGTGGCTGTAAAGGTTTTTCGTTTGCTAAATGAAGGTGCAAGTAGGAGTTTTGAGGCTGAATGCGAAGTTTTACGCAACATTCGTCACAGAAATCTTACAAAGGTCCTTGGCAGTTGCTCCAACTTGGATTTCAAAGCATTGGTGCTAGAGTACATGCCTAATGGAAGTCTGCACAAGTGGTTATATTCACACAATTATTTCTTGGATATGATACAAAGAGTGGGTATAATGATAGATATGGCATCAGCCTTGGAATATCTTCACAATGGTTACTCCAAGCCTGTTATCCATTGCGACTTGAAACCTAGCAATGTCTTAATAGATGATGATATGGTGGGACATTTGAGTGACTTTGGTGTTGCAAAGCTCTTAGAAGATGGAAATTCTAATGACATTACAAACACCTTAGCAACATTTGGTTACATTGCTCCAGGTAAATGTTTTACTTTAAAAAAAAATAAAAAATTTCAATTCACTTCTTGGATTTGGTTTAGCACATAACATTATGCAATTCTTATGGTATCCTATTTAATTTTGCACTGCTTCTAGAGTATGGACAAGAAGGTCTTGTGTCTACCCGTAGTGATATGTACAGTTATGGTATCGTGTTGCTTGAAGTTTTCACAAGGACTCAACCTGGAGATGAAATGTTTAATGAAGATTATTTAAGTCTAAGAAGTTGGGTGCACAATGCATTTCCTACAAATATAGGTGAAATTATAGATCCAAATTTACTTAGACCAGATGAAGAAAGGTACGATGAAAAATTGCAATGTGCATTGGCTATTTTTGAGGTAGGCTTGAAATGCTCAGCAGAATCCCGTCGAGAGAGGATGGCCATCAAGGATGCGTTACCAGCACTAGAAAAGATCAAAGTTAAACTTGTTTCGCTGTATGGGAGAACTTGAAGTAGTTATCTTTCTTTAAAGTGCAAATAAAATGTGGCAGTTGCTATTGTAGCTTTCTGCATATTTATACACCTAACTTTTTCATTTATGCAAGAACTGAATGTAGCATGTATATATAGCATCTCTTATTGTTACTTTCCTGAAAATGGAAATAAAATGCAGCAGATAGACTTTTTGTACACAAGTGGAATAACATCATTTGCAGTTGTTTTGAAATACAGAGCATAAGATCGAAATACTACATAAACGAAGCCATTTAATCTACAAGGATCCAAGAAAGAAAAGTGAGGCAATTCCTTCAGTTGTTACATAATATGTTAACTAAATAAATATATCGTGTCAAGTAATTATAACATTATTTTAAGTTTATAATATGTGAACTGTAGTTAAACAAACTTAAGGCTAAAAGTTCATAAATTGAGTATTTGCCATGTGATTATAATGATTATGCTATAGTTTTTTTTTTTTTTTTTGGGAATGATTATGCTATAGTATGTTTTAGAGATTTGATTGAAAATTAGCATGTTTTTATTTTGGACTTAATAAGGTATTGATTTTATAAACTTGTAGTTAACAGATTACATACATGCAGTTAATCAATTATTTGCATGCAATTAATCAATTAGCAAATTTGACCCATATGAAAAATCTTCACAAACTGCTTGAACATCTTCACTTGTATAAGAACACATGCTATATGGAAACATTCCAAAAAGCATAGGTTAATGTTCTTCACTGAAATACCTTTATATTTTGAAGAATCGAGTAAATGGACCGTTACCAATACAGATTAGAAATCTGACAATGCTAATTAAAGAGTCTTGAACTTTTTAAGAACCCCTTGTTAGGTAAATAATTAGCCTATCAGTCAATTTTGAGATTATCAGCCAATTTTGACTTATTTGACCATTATTAGTTGTTTGGTTAATAAGCTTTTTGTAACTCCAAAATACTAAAATTCAAAAGGCTACTCAAAACAATCTTTTCAATTAGCTTTTTGAAAAAAAAAATTATACCAAATAGCTATCAACTAACAACTAATTTTACTAAACAACTTTCTACAATCAGATAATGTTATCAACTAATCATACCTTTTAACCCAATCAGTTAACAAGCATTTACCAAACAGGGCCAATAGGTATGGACAAAAGAGCTTTTTTATATTATTATTATTATTAGCATTCTCAACACACTTCTTATTGAACTACAAAATGAAAGAAAGATATTATAATGTGAATTTGTGAATAGACTCCAACGTGACAACTACATACATATGAATATGAATATTGTATTTGGTCTTGACTTGGGTAACTTAAATATTATATTGACTGGTAAAATACCAAGAAAGTTGGGCAACCTGGATAGACTAGAAATACTTGCGTTGAATGATAATGGATTAAATGGTTCTATTCCATAGGAATCTTGAATATTTCAATACTTCAAATTAAACACTATCACTTGCCAAGGACCTTGTACTCCAGTGGCATCGTCAAACCCTTCCCTTTATATGGGAGGTGGGGCGAGCCTCAGTATCAGCAATACTGACTCTAGAAAGTAGTTATGAACAATTATGAACAGATACGTCTTGATCTTGGCAAGAAACTTCAAAAATTACAATTATTTAGCCTTATGACTTCATTGGCAAACTGTAGGTATATCCAAAAATTACAATTAGTATTTAACGTTAAAAAATAATGGTCATAACATTTAATACTGCCCACATCCCGACCATCAAATAGAGTGGTCAATAATTTAGAAAAAGAAAAAATTAATTTACCGTCCACTTTCTTGGACGGTCGGAAAAGTTGACGAAAAATGACATTTTTCTAGAAGTGAACCCTCTAAACGCCAGGCTCCCAAATGCAATCGGCAACCTCTCCCACAGTCTTCAAAATTTCCACGTAGAAAATTGTAACATTAGGGGACAAATTGTATTCCACATGAGATTGACAATCTGAGCAACTTATACAAATTGACTTTAAGTTCTAATGATATTAATGTGGCTCATTGTGAATATTAGACACTAGTCCTCTCACACAATGGGCCACTAATCCTTTGTATTTACACAACAAATTATTGTGAGTTGTACTCAGCTGGTTTATTTAGGTATAGCCGTCTAGGGATATAATTATAATATAAATAGTTTTACTAGGCCAAGCCTAGGATAGATAAGTTAAATGGTACTCGGCATTTAATAGCAATATAATGCTTTGTTTTGAAAAAGTAATACTTTAGGATGTGTTTGGTTCATGGGTTTACACATTAGGAATGAGAATCAAAATCATAGTGTTTGGTTGACAACTTTTTAAAACACAATTATGAGTTTTGCTTATTCTTTCAAATAAAAATTTCATTTCCTAATTAAAAGGGGTATTATTACTCCATCTTTTGGTAATCTGATTTTTAAGTTTGGAATAGTACTTTTAGGTTTTTGTTGACTAATCCTCCCGTCCCAACGGTCAGCACACTTAGTGATAGGAGACTGGCCAAATGGTTTGCTCCATTCACATGGGTGGGGATCGAACCCCCAACCTCATGCTTAAGGGACAAGGTGCTGAACCACCACGCCAACCATGTTGGTTTTTGAATGTCATTATATTATGATAAATTGCCTTGATTTTTTGTTTTTGTATTTTTAAAACATTTATTCCTATTATAGGGATCATTACTAAGTATTTGATTTTCATTCCGATTCTGATTTCTATGCGCGAACCAAACACACCCTTAGTTTCAAAACATTTGTATTTGTAATAAGACTCTTGTTAGGTGTTGTTAAAAATTGAACTCGTAATTATTAAGAGCGAAAATTATGTTTGACTGATGGGCCCTCCTTCCAAACTAGTAGGTACAACTTTACCTTCAAATTTAATGGCTTACTACCAAGTAGGTACTAGACTACTAGAGAAATAAATTTAATTAAAATTTCAACCACCCCTTGTGGATGATTGCACGTTGACCGATTGTGGATGATGTAAAACGACTTACATTTAGTCAATGCGCATCCTCACCAGACTCTCCCCTAATAACAATCATATTTGTTATTTTATTTTATTTTACCAAAGTATATATTGCTTGCATAATTTTCACCCGAAATCCAAGCAAAAGAAGAGCATGTGAATGAGTTATGGAGGACAGTCGATTATCAATGATTTTGACCATATATTGAATTCTTGGTGGTTGAAATTTTAATTAGATTTATTTCTCTAGTACCAACTTTGGTACTAAGCTATTAAATTTGAAGGTAAAATTGTACATACTAATCTGGAAGGAGGGCCCATCAGTGAAAAATAATTCTCACACTTGAATAATCACATGTTCGATTCTTAACTTACATGCATACTGAAACTACATTAATTTGGCCACAAAAGTATATTATTATTATTATTAGAATTCTAATAATAACAATAATAATAATAAAAACCACCCCCGCCACCACCACATCTATATTGAAATGTAATAATTTTATTCAACACATTAATGGAAAATTATTGAATTATAACTGAAAAATATTACATGTTCGTTTAAACAAAACTTACAGTTAAAATGATACATTTATGGTGCATATACACGGACATTTGTGGTTCAGTAACCAGAGAGGCAGAGACTACAAGTTACTAGCTTTGAATGTCACCAACAGAAATTAAAGTGTGTATATATACATAGTAGTATTTATTCATGGAAACCTTACCCTGTATCAATTGTCATATATGCATACTAACATGGAGATCACAAACATATCTTCTCTACTCTCTTTGTTCATTTTAGCAATGCCTTTCATACTTAGCGCCCTAGCCAACAACATCACCACAGATCAGTCCTCTCTTCTTTCTTTGAAATCCTACACCACCTTAAGTCACAACCATACATTGGCAAACAACTGGTCAACCACTGCTTCTATTTGCAATTGGATTGGAGTTGTTTGCGGATCCAAACACCATAGAGTGGTCGCATTAGACATATCAAATATGGGAATTGTGGGTACCCTTCCTCCACAATTAGGCAACCTCTCATTTCTTGTTTCTCTTAACATAAGCCACAACAGTTTCTATGGAAATTTGCCTAGAGAGTTAGCCAGCCTACGCCGACTACAATATATAGATTTTGGCTATAATAATTTTAGTGGAAAAATTCCAGAAGAGATTGGCAATCTTGAGAATACAAAATGGCTGATATTGGAAGTTAACTAACTTGATGGTCCTATCCCCTTCACTATCTTCAACATTTCCACATTACAAAATTTGGTCCTCAACAATAATGGCTTATCTAGCTCTCTTCCAATGAAGCTCTGTCAACATGCTACAAAACTCAAAGTGCTTAGTCTGTCTTACAACAAGTTAGGTGGTTATATTCCAAAGAATTTATCAAGTTGCTCAGAACTTGAACAATTGGAGTTGGCTCACAACAATTTTGTTGGAACAATTCCGAGAGAGATTGGGAGCTTAAATATGCTTCGGATTTTAAAACTCAATTGGAACAATTTAGAAGGTATGTACGTTCTCATTTGACTACCAGAGTAATGTGAAACCTTTAAAAAAAATCAAATTTAATGGTTTTCTTTAATAATTCTAATAAATACGTTTAACTCATGTTTTGATTTGATTTTGTAGGAACGCCAGAAACAATATTTAACATTTCTACACTAACTTTTATAAACATGGCAAACAACTATCTCTTTGGTATTCTCCCGTCAAATATGTGTTCACATCTTCAAAAGCTTGAAGTACTTTACTTGTATAAGAACAAGCTATATGGCAACATTCCAAGGAGCATAGTTGAATGCTCAATGCTAAAATCTCTTCAACTTTCTGATAATTCCTTGTTAGGTATGGAATGTAAATCACTTCTTTTTTGATTGTCTTGCACTCTTAACATGTACAATTTTAGCCCTGTTTGGTAAAATAGTTAGCTTATCAACTAATTTTAATTTATTTGACCACTATTATGGGTAAAAAAAATTAATATAAGTGTTTGATTAATCAGTTTTTTTAACTCCAAAATGCTAAAATTCAAAAATTATTTTTTTTTAGCTTTTTGAGAAAAAAAAATATACGAAACAACTATCAACTAACAGCTAATTTGCCAAACACATTTCTACAATCAGCTAATGTTATTAACAAATCATGCCCTCTAATCCAATTCAATCAGCTAACAACTATTTACCAAACATGGCCATTATAATCATGACAACTACATATAGATATTGTATTTGTTCGTGACATAGCGGGGTAACCCTAATTACAGGTGAAATACCAAGAGAGTTTGGGAGCTTGAATATGCTTGAGGTTTTAATACTCGATAGGAACAACTTGGAAGGTAAGTATGTGCCTGCATTTAATTTGACAATGCTAAAATATCTTGGACTTGCTGAAAATTTCTTCTTAGGTATGGAATGTAGATCTCTTTTTTTTTTTTTTAACGGTCTTGCGCTCTCAACATGTACAACTTTTTATTGAGCTGCAAAATAAAAGAAAGTTATTATAATGTAAATCTAAGAATAGTCAGGATGTTAAATGGCAAAAACGATAGTTTGGGATTAAATTTGAAATTACCATCAAAAGACAATGGACCTTTGATGGAATTAACTCTGACAATTACATATGAATATTGTATTTGTTCGTGACTTATAACTTGGGTAACTCTAATTGGCAGGTGAAATACCAAAAGAGATTAGGAGGTTGAATATGCTCCGAATTTTAATACTCCATACTAACAAAGGTAAGTATGTCAGTATGTGCTTGCAAGTTGCAATTACCTACTAAAGTAATGTGAAACATTTAAAAATGACCAAATTTAATGATTTTTATGTAATAATTCTAATAAATATATATACAGTGCATTGGAATAATACCAAAAATAATATTTAACGTTTCTACACTAACTCATATAACATGCCAAACAAAATTCTGTTTGGTATATTCTCCCACCAAATATGTGTTCACATCTTCAAAAGCTTAAAAAATTTTACTTGTATAAAAACAAACTTTATGGCGATATTCCAAGGAACATAGGTGAATGTTCTTCACTTGAAAACCTTTAATTTATATGTGGAAGAATCAACTAAATGGATCATTGTCAAGACTCATTGAAATCTGACAATGTTAAAGGGTATTAAACTTATTGAGAATTCATTGTCATGTGTGGATGGTAGACTCATTGAAAAAACTATCGTCCTATGTGTTGTGATTTGTTTTTAATTAAAACAAAATACAACATCGGTTTTCTTTAATTAAAAACCGACATCGTTACGTATAAATTTTTAAACGGATTAAAATGACGGCGTTTCATTTATTTACTAATGTTAATAAATATACTCTTTTTTATTTTTTATTTGTGATATACGACGTCGATTTTTTAAGTGTTTTTTTTATTATAAATTTATTTATCGTTTTGATGTTGGTTTGACAAAAAACCGACGTTATATGTTATTTCTATAGTAGTGACTATATTTGTTCGTGACTAGGGCAAATTGAATATTATATTGACAGGTGAAATACCGAGAGAGCTGGGCAACCTTGATAAGCTAGAGTTACTTGAGTTGAATAATAATGGATTAAGTGGTTCTATTCCGTGGGAAATCTTCAATATTTCAACACTTGAAGTACTAGCATTGGGATTTAATAAATTTTTAGGTACTCTTCCAACATCTTTAGGTTATTGGCTTCCCAATTTAGAAGAACTGTACCTGGACGTAAACTATCTTAGCGGAGTTATACCTCCCCAAATCTCAAATGCTTCCAACCTTGTTGTTCTTGAACTTAGCACGAACCAGTTCACAGGCTTCATTCCGAATTCCCTTGGAAACTTAGCACAAGTCAATTATCTAAGTCTGGGTGAAAACAATCTAACAATTGATCCTCAATTTAGCCTTATGACTTCATTGGCACACTGTAGATACATCCGTGTAATAGAGTTATCAACTAACCCTTTAAACGTCATGCTCCCAAATGCAATCGGCAACCTCTCCCACACTCTCCAAACTCTCCACCTTGAAGATTGTAACATCAGGGGACGAATTCCACATGAGATTGGCAATCTAAGTGGCTTATTCGACTTGTCTTTAGGGCACAATGACATTATAGGATTTTTGCCTACGACCATTCAGGCTCTTCAGAGTTTTCAAAGATTCGACATACAAGAGAACAGATTAGTAGGACCATTTCCAGATGTGATATGTGAACTACAGAATTTGTTTTGGATAAATTTAGGCACAAATAAATTTTCAGGTCAAATTTCAGATTGTTTAGGGAACATTTCTTCCTTGGGAAAGATCTATCTGCATGAAAACGAATTCACTGTCTTCCCTCCTACCCTATGGAGCATTAAAAATCTTTTGATTCTCAACTTGAGTTCGAATAACTTGAGCGGTTCTCTACTTCAAGAAATCGGGAATGCAAAGACGGCAATAGCTATTGACCTCTCAAATAACAAACTATCCGGAGAAATTCCAAGTAGTATTGGAGGCTTGACAAGATTAATCAATTTTTTTGTGGCCCATAACAAAATTCAGGGTTCTATTCCTGTCACATTTGGAAAACTCCTGGATCTATATTCATTGGATCTTTCTGATAACAAAATATTCGGAATGATTCCCAAGTCATTAGAGGGACTTGTGAGCATGAAGTATTTCAATGTTTCATACAACAGATTAACCGGAGAAATTCCGAGTGGAGGTCCTTTTGCGAACTTCACTTATGAATCATTCTTGTCAAATGTTGGTCTATGTGGTACTCCTCGGATGCATGTCCCACCTTGCCCTTCTAATACTCCTCGGATGCATCAATCAAAGAAGAACAGAGTGGTTCTCATTGTACTTGTCTCGTTGGCAGTTATTGTACTGCTAATTACCTTTGTTACTGTATACCTGATTTTAAAGAGGCGCAAGAAGGAGTTTCCCGGTGAACCTGACTTGCTTTCGGCAATAACACCGGCAAGATTTTCGTATTATCAACTCCAAAGGGCAACCAATGGATTCAATGAAAGCAACTTGCTAGGTAGCGGAAGTTTCGGTTCTGTTTACAAAGCGACTTTAACAAATGGGATGCATGTAGCTGTCAAGGTTTTTGGTTTGATACATGAAGTTGCAAGTAGGAGTTTTGATCGTGAGTGTGAAGTTTTACGTCACATTCATCACAGAAATCTCACAAAGGTTCTCGGCAGTTGTTCTAATTTGGATTTTAAAGCATTGGTGCTAGAGTACATGCCTAACGGGAGTCTACACAAGTGGTTATATTCTCACAATTATTTCTTAGATATGATGTAAAGAGTGAGTATATTGATAGATGTGACATCTGCATTGGAATATCTACACAATGGTTATTCCAAACCCGTTATCCATTGTGACTTGAAACCCAGCAATATCTTAATAGATGCTGATATGGTGGGACATCTGAGTGACTTTGGTGTTGCAAAGCTCTTAGGAGACGAGAACTCCACAGCCTTTACAAATTCCCTTGCTACAATTGGTTACATTGCCCCAGGTAAACATTTTAAAGCCTTTTCTTAACTTTTTGGATTTGGTGCTAACACTTTTCACATATATAATAGTTTGCATTTCTTATGGCTTCCTATCAAATTTTGTATTGGTTCTAGAGTATGGACGGGAAGGTCTTGTGTCGACCCGTAGTGATATGTACAGTTATGGTATCATGTTGCTTGAAGTTTTTACAAGGAAACAACCTGGAGATGAAATGTTCAATGAAGATTTGAGTTTGAGGAGTTGGGTGCACAATGCAGTTCCTAGCAAAGTAAGTGAGATTATAGATCCCAACTTGGTTGGACCAAATGAAGACAAATATGATGAAAAATTGCAGTGTGTGTTGACTATCTTTGAGTTGGGCATGAGATGTTGTGCAGAATCCCCTCGAGAGAGAATGACCATCAAAGATGCCTTACTAGCATTGGAAAAGATCAAAGTCCAAATTTTTTCTTTGTATGCAAGAACTTAAAGTAGTACGAATAGCATATAATGTTTGCAGTAGTGCATGTATAATAATTCTATTTACTGTTAAAAAATCTATCAGAATTATATGTAGAATAAAGAAATGAGTTTCAATTTGGATTTAAGTATTCATTTGATATATAGTGTTAAAGAATCACAATTCTCAATTTGTGATTTGTATATCTAACTTCGTGATGATGCGGTCTTCCATTCTTGAAGAAGCTGAAGTTTAAGCTGAAGTAAATTAAACCACATCCTTCATGCTCATCCTTTCCATTACTATTAGGAGATTCTCACTCAGGTACGGTGTTTCAAAGCTATTTAAAAACGATTTTTGTTTTTTTTTTTAATAATTCATTGGAACTGTAAATTTTGATGTTTGGATGGCGGATGGTTTAAAACTGTCAAAGGATGTCCAGTTTTGACTTAGTCTTATTTGTCCATAATCAATACTGGGGGTTAGGGATTTACTCCATCTAAATCACTTCTAATACTTTTTTTTAGAGTTAATTTCATTATCTAGATTTATAGGTATCATTCCACTTTTAATCCTTTTTATCATAACATTCCTATTTGGTTATAGTATAATTGTGGTTTTTTGTCCTCAATCAACAAAACAATTTTAATGCCGTTAAATACAAAGCCATTTCGATTTTCAATTATGGATTTTTTTTTAAAAAATAAACATAAAAATATAGTTGGGTCAACTCATTTTGTATAAAAATGATTGAAATTTCTTTGTATTTAACGACATTTTTAACGGTTTTTTTTTACGGATGACCAAAAATGGTCATGCAACAATAATACTAGAACCAAATGTAGATGCGCTAATAACTCTTTTTTTTTTTTAGTACTACTGACTTGAAACCTAGTAATGTGTTAGTAGATGCTGATATGGTGGGATATCTGACTGACTTTGGTGTTAGTTGCAAAAGTTTTAGGAGATGAGAACTCCATTGCCATTACGAGCACCTTAGCAACAATTGGTTACATGACTCCACGTAAATGTTTCAATTTTTTTTCATTTTCTGGATTTGGTTTTAACATTCAATTCGTCACATAACATTTTGCATTTCTTATATGCCTCCCTATCAAATTTGGCATTGCTTCTAGAGTATGGACAGGAAAGTCTTGTGTCCACCTGTAGTGATATGTGCAGTTATTGTATCATATTGCTTGAAATTTTCACAAGGACACATGTTTAGTGAAGATTTAAGTCTAATAAGTGGGGTGATGTACCATGCAATTCCTACAAACATTGGTCAGATTATAGATCCAAACTTATTCGGACCAAATGAAGAAAAGTACGATGAGAAATTAGAGCGCAAATTATATCGTAGACCGCGCATCAAAACGACGTCGTTTTGATTAATGAAAACAGACGGATGAATCAGTCTCCGTTCCGCGCCATTCACTTTCAGTTCATATACACTGCAGTTACATTTCAACACAACTACAATTACATTTCGATATAACTATAGTTTCATTCGATAATATAAAACCACAAATGTGAAACTGTTATTGAGTATCAGTTCATATATCTGCATTTACATTTCAACCCAACTATAGTTACATTTCGATATAACTACAGTTTCATTCGATAATATAAAAACACAAATGTGAAACTGTTATTTGTCTGGTATTCCTAGGCACAGGTCAGCAGCGACTCTGCGAGTCAAGAACTTCTCCTTTAAAAAATTTAAAAAGAAAAGAAAATAGAAAAACAATGACTTTGAATGAGTAGTCCTCCGCTTCCATGTCCTGCATGGCCATTGGAGTTCATTTTTCTTTTATTTTAATAAAAATATTAAGAAAAATACAAACAAAACAAAATAATAAGACAACCCTTGCGGCGTAGAATATATTACGCGGTCCATTTGATCCGTGAAAAATAATTGAGGAAAATTTAATTTAAATTCTAATAAATATTTGCTAAAATAATTTTTTTGACTTGTTACTAGAAAAAAATTAAATTATTAAAAGTAATGATTTCATAGTTTTGTTTGTTGGGTTTGGAATTATCTAAGATTAATCGGTATAAAGAACAACATGCTCCTATATTTATCCTACTTAAATGTTGATGTTTGGTGCCTTTATCTACTCAAACAATGATAATTTGAATTAGAATTATAAATTCCCATCATTCCCATCAATTACTATTAAAACAAAAAAAAAAAAAGAAAAAAAGAAAAAGAAACAAGAAAGATAAATCATCCTTTAACGGCTAAAATTTCAGCAGTTGACATTAAAAAAAAATGGGTCACACATGTGTGAAACCGTCTCACGGATCCTTATTCGTGAGACGGGTCGGGTCGGGTCAAAGTACCATGCAAATGCCATACTTATATGTGCAAATCTCACACTTATATGCTCAAATATAACACTAATCAAAAATACAATTTTTGTTACTTATAAGAGAAAAAGTAATACATTTTTCATAATAAGTAATGTCGACAAGTACCTCTCACTTATAAGGGCAATATAATACTTTTGAGGAAAAATGTAATACTTTTAAATCGAAATGTAAAAGTATTGTATTTTCCCTTAAAAGTATTACATTTACCCTAATAAGTAACAAAAATTTTATTCTTGATTACTATTACATTTGAGCATATAAGTATGGCATTTGTGCATATAAATGTTACATTTGCATCTTGACCCGACCCGGCCCGACCCGTCTCATGGTGAGACGGTCTCACACAAGTTTTTGCCTAAAAAAATTGTAATGTGTTCAACTGCCCAATTTTTTGTCAAATTTTTAACAATGAAATTCTTCTATTAATTTGTGTTCTAGTTTACTAATCGGGTTAAGTTTTACCTTTTAATTCTATCATTTTAGATTGATTGTATTATTGTATTTATTATTATATATTTTATTTATACTCAAATGTTTTATATTTACAAATTTAAAAAGTTTGAGTGCCTAATTTATTTTTCAGGTAAAGTTCAATGCCCTATTTGACACATTTTATGCAAAAAATTGTGACATTTACATTTACCTGGTATTACATGTCACTAACAGGTAATTATGCCTTGATGAACTAAATTGGCAATTTATGTACCTAATTGCAACTTTTAAAAGTTTGAGGGTCTAATTTATTTTTTAGGTAAAGATCGATGGGCAATTTGACACATTTTATGCAAAAAATAGTGACATTTACATTTATGTGGTATTACAGGTCACTCACAGGTAATTATATATTGATGAACTAAATTGATATTTTATGTACCTAATTTGAACTCTAAAAAGTTTGAGGGCCTAATTTATTTTTCACGTAAACTTCGATGGCCTATTTGACACATTTATGCAAAAAATTGTGACATTTACATTTACCTGGTATTATAGGTCACTAACAGGTAATTATGTCTTGATGAACTAAATTGACATGTTTATGTACCTAATTGCAACTTTTTAAAGTTTGAGGGCCTAATTTATTTTTTAGGTAAAGTTCGATTGCTTACTTCACACATTTTAAGCAAAAAAAGAATTTATTATCGAAATGGTCCCTTGACTATTGCGAAATTACGAATTTGGTCCTCGACAATTTTTCATATGCAATTAAGTCCCTCGAGTTTGAAAATTTTAACCAATTTTGTCCTCCGTTTAGTTTGCCGTTAAAATCGGGACCAAATTGGTAATTTTGCTATAGTCAAAGGACAAAATTGGTAATTTTACTATAGTCATGGGATCATTTCAGTGAAAAATTAATTACCAATTTGGTCCCTTAACTATAAAAAAATTACCAATTTGGTACGTTGACTATAGCAAAATTACTAATTTGGTCTCGATTTTAACGACAAACTAAACGGAGGACCAAATTGGTTAAAATTTTCAAAGTCGAGGGACTTAATTGGGTACGAAAAATGGTCGAGGACGAAATTGGTAATTTCGCAATAGTCGAGGGACCATTTCGGTAATAAAATCGCAAAAAAATAGTGATATTTATATTTACCTGGTATTACAACTTTTATTTACTAAATTGACATGTTTATGTACCTAATTGCAACTTTTAAAAGTTTGAGGGCCTAATTTATTTTTTAGGTAAAGTTCGATGGCCTACTTGACAAATTTTATGCAAAAAATAGTGACATTTACATTACCTGGTATTACAGGTCACTAACGGGTAATTGTGCATGATGAACTAAATTGACATGTTTATGTAACTAATTGCAACTTTTAAAAGTTTGAGTGCCTAATTTATTTTTCAGGTAAAGTTCGATGGCCTATTTGACACATTTTATGCAAAAAATAGTGACATTTACATTTACCTGGTATTACAGGTCACTAATGGGTAATTATGCCTTAATTAACTAAATTGACATTTTATGTACCTATTTCAACTTTTTAAAGTTTGAGGGCCTAATTTATTTTTCAGGTAAACTTCGATGCCCTATTTGACACATTTTATGCAAAAAAATGTGACAATTACATTACCAGGTATTACAGGTCACTGACACGTAATTATGCCTTGATGAACTAAATTGACATGTTTATGTATCTAATTGCAACTTTTAAAAGTTTGAGGCCTAATTTATTTTTCAGGTAAAGTTCGAAGGCCTAGCTATTTGACTCATTTTATGCAAAAAATAGTGACATTTACATTTACCTGGTATTACAGGTCACTCACAGGTAATTATGCCTTGCTGAACTAAATTGACATGTTTATGTACATAATTGCAACTTTAAAAAGTTTGAGGGCCTAATTTATTTTTCAGCTAAAGTTCGATGGCCTATTTGACAAATTTTATGCAAAAAAATAGAGATATTTACATTTACGTGGTATTACAGGTCACTAACTGGTAATTATGCATTCATGAAATAAATTGACATTTTATGTACCTAATTTGAACTCTAAAAAGTTTGAGGGCCTAATTTATTTTTCAGGTAAGCTTCGATGGTCTATTTGACACATTTTATGCAAAAAATTGTGACATTTTACTTTTACCTGGTATTACAAGTCACTAATATGTAATTATGTCTTGATGAACTAAATTGACATGTTTATGTATCTAATTGCAACTTTTAAAGTTTGAGGGCCTAATTTACTTTTTAGGTAAAGATCGATGCCCAATTTGACACATTTAATGCAAAAAATAGTGACATTTACATTTACCTCGTATTACAGGTCACTAACAGACAATTATGCTTGATGAACTAAATTGACACGTTTATGTACCTAATTTGAACTTTAAAAACTTTGAGGGCCTAATTTATTTTTCATGTAAACTTCGATGGCTTATTTGACACATTTTATGCAAAAAATTGTGACATTTACTTTTACCTGGTATTACAGGTCACTAACAGGTAATTATGCCTTGATGAACTAAATTGATATGTTTATGTGCCTAATTGCAACTTTTTAAAGTTTGAGGGCCTAATTTATTTTTTAGGTAATGTTCGATTGTCTACTTGACACATTTTATGCAAAAAATAGTGACATTTCTATTTACCTGGTATTACAGGTCACTAACAGGTAATTATGTTTGATTAACTAAATTGACATGTTTATGTACCGAATTGCAACTTTTAAAAGTTTGAGGGCCTAATCTATTTTTCAGGTAAAGTTCGATGGCCTATTTGACACATTTTATGCAAAAAATAGTGACATATACATTTACCTGGTATTACAGGTCACTAACGGGTAATTATGCCTTAATGAACTAAATTGACATTTTATGTACTTAATTTCAACTTTCAAAAGTTTGAGGGCCTAATTTATTTTTTAGGTAAAGTTCGATTGCTTACTTGACACATTTTATGCAAAAAAAATAATGACATTTACATTTACCTGGTATTATAGGTCACTAACAGGTAATTATGCTTGATTAACTAAATTGACATATTTATGTACCGAATTGAGACTTTTAAAAGTTTGAGGGCCTAATTTATTTTTCAGGTAAAGTTCGATGGCCTATTTGACACATTTTATGCAAAAAATAGTGACATTTACATTTACCTGTTATTACAGATCACTAACAGGTAATTATGCTTAATAAACCAAATTGACATGTTTATGTATCTAATTGCAACTTTTAAAAGTTTGAGGGCCTAATTTATTTTTCAGGTAAAGTTCGATGGCCTATTTGACACATTTTATGCAAAAAATAGTGACATTTACATTTACCTGGTATTACAGGTCACCAACAGATAATTGTGCTTGATAAACTAAATTGACATGTTTATGTACATAATTGCAACTTTTAAAAGTTTGAGGGCCTAATTTATTTTTCAGGTAAAGTTCGATGGCCTATTTGACAAATTTTATGCAAAAAAATAGAGATATTTACATTTACCTGGTATTACAGGTCACTAACGGGTAATTATGCCTTGATGAACTAAATTGACATTTTATGTACCTAATTTGAACTTTAAAAAGTTTGAGGGCGTAATTTATTTTTCAGGTAAGCTTTGATGTTCTATTTGACACATTTTATGCAAAAAATTGTGACATTTACTTTTACTTGGTATTACAGGTCACTAATATGTAATTATGTCTTGATGAACTAAATTGACATGTTTATGTACCTAATTTCAAGCAACTTTAAAGTTTGGGCCTAATTTATTTCAGGTAAAGTTCGATGCCTATTTGACACATTTTATGCAAAAAATTGACATTTACATTACCTGTATTACAGGTCACTAAAATTATTTGATAACTAAATTGACATTTTATGTACTAATTGCAACTTTTAAAAGTTTGAGGGCCTAATTTATTTTTCAGGTAAAGTTCGATGGCCTATTTGACACATTTTATGCAAAAAAAGTGACATTTACATTTACCTGTTATTACAGGTCACTAACAGGTAATTATGCCTTGATGAACTAAATTGACATGTTTATGTACCTAATTGCAACTTTAAAAGTTTAGGCCTAATTTATTTTAGGTAAGTTCGATGCCTATTTGACACATTTTATGCAAAAAAGTGACATTTACATTTACCTGTTATTACAGGTCACTAACAGGTAATTATGCTTGATAAACTAAATTGACATGTTTATGTACTAATTGCAACTTTAAAAGTTTGAGGCCTAATTTATTTTTCAGGTAAAGTTCGATGGCCTATTTGACACATTTTATGCAAAAAAAGTGACATTTACATTACCTGTATTACAGGTCACTAACAGGTAATTATGCCTTGATGAACTAAATTGACATTTATATACCTAATTGCAACTTTAAAAAGTTTGAGGGCCTAATTTTTTCAGGTAAAGTTCGATGGCCTATTTGACACATTTTATGCAAAAAAAGTGACATTACATTACCTGGTATTACAGGTCACTAACAGGTAATTATGCTTGATAACTAAATTGACATGTTTATGTACCTAATTGCAACTTTAAAAGTTTGAGGCCTAATTTATTTTTAGGTAAAGTTCGATGCCTATTTGACACATTTTATGCAAAAAAAGTGACATTTACATTTACCTGGTATTACAGGTCACTAACAGGTAATTATGCTTGATGAACTAAATTGACATGTTTATGTACCTAATTGCAACTTTAAAAGTTTGAGGCCTAATTATTTTTCAGGTAAAGTTCCCTATTTTGACACATTTTATGCAAAAAAAGTGCATTTACATTTACCTGTATTACAGGTCACTAACGGTAATTATGCTTGATAAATAAATTGACATTTTTATGTATCTAATTGCAACTTTAAAAGTTTAATTAATTTTCAGGTAAAGTTCGATGCCTATTTGACACATTTTATGCAAAAAAAGTGACATTTACATTTACCTGTATTACAGGTCACTAACAGGTAATTTTGATTGATGAACTAAATTGACATGTTTATGTACCTAATTGCAACTTTAAAAATTTGAGGCCTAATTGATTTTTCAGGTAAAGTTTGATTATTGACACATTTATGCAAAAAAAGTGACATTTACTTTTACCTGGTATTACAGGTCACTAACAGGTAATTATGCCTTGATGAACTAAATTGACATGTTTATGTACCTAATTGCAACTTTAAAAGTTTGAGGCCTAATTTTTTTTTCAGGTAAATTTCGATGGCCTATTTGACACATTTTATGCAAAAAAAGTGACATTTACATTACCTGTATTACAGGTCACTAGGGTAATTATGCCTTGATGAACTAAATTGACATTTATGTGCCTAATTGCAACTTAAAAAGTTTGAGGGCCTAATTATTTTTCAGGTAAAGTTCGATGGCTTATTTGACACATTTTATGCAAAAAAAGTGACATTTACATTTACCTGTTATTACAGGTCACTAACAGGTAATTATGCTTATGAACTAAATTGACATGTTTATGTTAATTGCAACTTTAAAAGTTGAGGGCCTAATTGATTTTTCAGGTAAAGTTCGATGGCCTATTTGACACATTTTATGCAAAAAAGTGACATTTACATTTACTGGTATTACAGTCACTAACGGTAATTATGCCTTGATAAACTAAATTGACATTTTATGTACCTAATTGCAACTTTAAAGTTTGAGGCCTAATTATTTTCAGGTAAAGTTCGATGGCATTTGACACATTTTATGCAAAAAAAGTGACATTTACATTGTATACCAGGTCACTAACAGGTAATTATGCTTGATGAACTAAATTGACATGTTATGTACCTAATTGCAACTTTAAAAGTTTGAGGCCTAATTTATTTTTCAGGTAAAGTTGATGCCTATTGACATTTTATGCAAAAAAAGTGACATTTACAATTTACCTGGTACAGGTCACTAAGGGTAATTATGCCTTATAAACTAAATTGACATTTTATGTACCAATTCAACTTTAAAAAGTTTGAGGGCCTAATTTATTTTCGGTAAAGTTCGATGCCTATTTTGACACATTTTACAAAAA
>NC_044925.1:24999349-25026790 GCF_003576645.1 Ipomoea triloba | reverse complement strand
TGCAAAAAATGTGACATTTACATTTGTTATTACAGGTCATAAACAGGTAATTATGCCTTGATGAACTAAATTGACATTTTATGTACTAATTGCAACTTTAAAAAGTTTGAGGCCTAATTATTTTTAGGTAAAGTTGATACCTATTTGACACATTTTATGCTAAAAAAACATTTACATTACCTGTGTATTACAGGTCACTAACAGGTAATTATGCTTGATGAACTAAATTGACATTTATGTACCTAATTGCAACTTTAAAAAGTTTGAGGCTAATTGATTTTTCAGGTAAAGTTCGTGCCTATTGACACATTTTATGCAAAAATTAGTTGACATTTACATTTACCTGGTATTACAGGTCACTAACAGGTTAATTATGCCTTGATAACTAAATTGACATGTTTATGTACTAATGCAACTTTAAAAAGTTTGAGGCCTAATTTTCAGGAAATTGATCTACTTTGACAATTTATGCAAAAAAATGTGACATTTACATTACCTGGTATTACAGGTCACTAACAGGTAATTATGTCTTGATGAAACTAAATTGACATGTTTTATTACCTAATTGCAACTTTTAAAAGTTTGAGGGCCTAATTATTTTTTCAGGTAAAGTTGGCCTATTTGACACATTTTATGCAAAAAATGTGACATTTACATTTACCTGGTATTACAGGTCACTAACAGGTAATATGCTTGATAAACTAAATTGACATGTTTATGTACTAATTGCAACTTTAAAAGTTTGAGGGCCTAATTGATTTTTTCAGGTAAGTTGATGCCATTTGACACATTTTATGCAAAAAATAGTGACATTTAATTTACTGGTATTACAGGTCACTAACAGGTAATTATGCTTGATAACTAAATTGACATTTTATGTACTAATTGCAACTTTAAAATTGAGCTATTTAATTGTAAATTCGATGCCTTTTGACACATTTTTATGCAAAAAATTGACATTTACATTTACCTGTATTACAGGTCACTAACAGGTAATTATGTTGATGAACTAAATTGACATTTTATGTACTTAATTGCAACTTTAAAAAGTTTGAGGGCCTAATTTATTTTAGAATTGATCCTATTTGACACATTTTAATGCAAAAAATGTGACATTTAATTTACCTGTGTATTACAGGTCACTAACAGGTAATTATGCTTGATGAAACTAAATTGACATGTTTATGTACAATTGCAACTTTTAAAAGTTGAGGCCTTAATTTATTTTCAGGTAAAGTTATGGACCTATTTGACACATTTTATGCAAAAAATTGACATTTACATTTACCTGGTATTACAGGTCACTAACAGGTAATTTAGCTTGATAATAAAATTGACATGTTTATGTATATGCAACTTTAAAAGTTTGAGGGCCTAATTTATTTTTCAGGTAAGGTTCGATGGCTAATTGACACATTTTATGAAAAAAAAGTGACATTTACATTACCTGGTTATTACAGGTCACTAACAGGTAATTATGTCTTGATGAACTAAATTGACATTTTATGTACTAATTGCAACTTTTAAAAGTTTGGGAGCCTAATTTATTTGGTAGTTCGATCTTTGACACATTTTATCAAAAAATAGTGACATTTACATTACCTGTATTACAGGTCACTAACGGTAATTATGCTTATAACAAAATTGACATGTTTATTACCTAATTGCAACTTTTAAAGTTTGAGGGCCTAATTTATTTTTCAGTAAAGTTCGATGGCCTTTTGACACATTTTATGCAAAAAATAGGACATTTACATTTTACCTGTATTACAGGTCACTAACAGGTAATTATGCTTGATGAACTAAATTGACATGTCTATGTTATGCAACTTTAAAAAGTTTGAGAGCCTAATTCGGTAATTCATACTATTTGACACATTTTATGCAAAAAATGTGACATTTACATTTACCAGGTATTACAGGTCACTACACGTAATTATGCCTTGATGAACTAAATGATGTTTATGTACTAATTGCAACTTTAAAAGTTTGAGGGCTAATTTCTTTTTCAGTAAAGTTGAGGCCTATTGACAATTTATGCAAAAAATAGTACATTTACCATTTATCTCTGTATTACAGGTCACTAAAGGTAATTATCCTTGATGAACTAAATTGACATGTTTTATTGCTAATTGACACTTAAAAAGTTAGAGGGCCTAATTGATTTTTCAGGTATTGTTGAGCCTATTATGACACATTTTATGCAAAAATAGTGACATTTAATTTTACCTGTATTACAGGTCACTAACGGGTAATTATGGCTTGATAACTAAATTGACATTTATGTACTAATTGCAACTTTAAAAGTTTAGAGTCTATAAAAAATTGTGACATTTACTTTTACTTGGTATTACAGATCACTAATATGTAATTATATCTTGATGAACTAAATTGACATGTTTATGTACCTAATTTCAACTTTTAAAGTTTGAGGGCCAAATTTACTTTTCAGGTAAAGATCGATGGCCAATTTGACACATTTAATGCAAAAAATAGTGACATTTACATTTACCTGGTATTACAGGTCACTAACGGGTAATTATGCTTGATGAACTAAATTGACATTTTATGTACCTAATTTGAACTTTAAAAAGTTTGAGGGCCTAATTTATTTTTCAGGTAAACTTCGATGGTCTATTTGACACATTTTATGCAAAAAATTGTGACATTTACTTTGACCTGGTATTACAGGTCACTAACAGGTAATTATGCTTGATGAACTAAATTGACATGTCTATGTACCTAATTGCAACTTTTAAAAGTTTGAGGGCATAATTTATTTTTCAGGTAAAGTTCGATAGCCTATTAGACACATTTTATGCAAAAATTAGTTACATTTACATTACCTGGTATTACAGGTCACTAACAGGTTATTATACTTGATAAACTAAATTACATGTTTATGTGGCTTGCAACTTTTAAAAGTTTGAGGGCCTAATTTATTTTTCAGATAAAGTTCGATTGCGTACTTGACACATTTTATGCAAAAAATAGTGACATTTACATTATTTACCTGGTATTACAGGTCACTAACCGGTAATTATGCCTTGATGAACTAAATTGACATTTTTATGTACCTAATTTGAACTTTAAAAAGTTTGAGGGCCTAATTTATTTTTTTGGTAAAGTTCGATTGCCTACATGACACATTTTATGCAAAAAATAGTGACATTTACATTTACCTGGTATTACAGGTCACCAACAGATAATTGTGCTTGATGAACTAAATTGACATGTTTATGTATCTAATTGCAACTTTTAAAAGTTTGAAGACCTAATTTATTTTTCAAGTAAAGTTCGATGGCCTATTTGACACGTTTTATGCAAAAAATAGTGACATTTAAATTAACTGGTATTACAGGTCACTTACAGGTAATTATGCTTGATGAACTAAATTGACATGTTTATGTACCTAATTGCGACTTTTAAAAGTTTGGGGGCCTAATTTATTTTTCAGGTAAAGTTCGATGGCCTATTTGACACATTTTATACAAAAAATAGTGACATTTACATTTACCTGGTATTACAGGTCACTAACAGTTAATTATGTTTGATGAACTAAATTGACATGTTTATGTACCTAATTGCAACTTTTAAAAGTTTGAGGGCCTAATTTAATTTTCAGGTACAGTTCGATGGCCGATTTGACACATTTTATGCAATAAAATAGTGACATTTACATTTTCCTGGTATTACAGGTCCCTATCGGGTAATTATGCCTTGATGAATTAAATTGACATTTTATGTACCAAATTTCAACTTTAAAAAGTTTGAGGGTTTAATTTATTTTTTAGGTAAACTTCGATGGCCTATTTGACACATTTTATACAAAAAATAGTGACATTTACATTTACCTGGTATTACAGGTCACTAACAGGTTATTATGCTTGATAAACTAAATTTACATGTTTATGTGGCTTGCAACTTTTAAAAGTTTGAAGACCTAATTTATTTTTCAAGTAAAGTTCGATGGCCTATTTGACAAGGTTTATGCAAAAAATAGTGACAGTTACATTTACCTGGTATTACAGGTCACTAACAGGTTATTATGCTTGATAAACTAAATTTACATGTTTATGTGGCTTGCAACTTTTAAAAGTTTGAAGACCTAATTTATTTTTCAAGTAAAGTTCGATGGCCTATTTGACAAGGTTTATGCAAAAAATAGTGACAGTTACATTTACCTGGTATTACAGGTCACTAACAGGTTATTATGCTTGATAAACTAAATTTACATGTTTATGTGGCTTGCAACTTTTAAAAGTTTGAAGACCTAATTTATTTTTCAAGTAAAGTTCGATGGCCTATTTGACAAGGTTTATGCAAAAAATAGTGACAGTTACATTTACCTGGTATTACAGGTCACTAACAGGTTATTATGCTTGATAAACTAAATTTACATGTTTATGTGGCTTGCAACTTTTAAAAGTTTGAAGACCTAATTTATTTTTCAAGTAAAGTTCGATGGCCTATTTGACAAGGTTTATGCAAAAAATAGTGACAGTTACATTTACCTGGTATTACAGGTCACTAACAGGTTATTATGCTTGATAAACTAAATTTACATGTTTATGTGGCTTGCAACTTTTAAAAGTTTGAAGACCTAATTTATTTTTCAAGTAAAGTTCGATGGCCTATTTGACAAGGTTTATGCAAAAAATAGTGACAGTTACATTTACCTGGTATTACAGGTCACTAACAGGTTATTATGCTTGATAAACTAAATTTACATGTTTATGTGGCTTGCAACTTTTAAAAGTTTGAAGACCTAATTTATTTTTCAAGTAAAGTTCGATGGCCTATTTGACAAGGTTTATGCAAAAAATAGTGACAGTTACATTTACCTGGTATTACAGGTCACTAACAGGTTATTATGCTTGATAAACTAAATTTACATGTTTATGTGGCTTGCAACTTTTAAAAGTTTGAAGACCTAATTTATTTTTCAAGTAAAGTTCGATGGCCTATTTGACAAGGTTTATGCAAAAAATAGTGACAGTTACATTTACCTGGTATTACAGGTCACTAACAGGTTATTATGCTTGATAAACTAAATTTACATGTTTATGTGGCTTGCAACTTTTAAAAGTTTGAAGACCTAATTTATTTTTCAAGTAAAGTTCGATGGCCTATTTGACAAGGTTTATGCAAAAAATAGTGACAGTTACATTTACCTGGTATTACAGGTCACTAACAGGTTATTATGCTTGATAAACTAAATTTACATGTTTATGTGGCTTGCAACTTTTAAAAGTTTGAAGACCTAATTTATTTTTCAGGTAAAGTTCGATGACTTATTTGACACATTTTATGCAAAAAATAGTGACATTTACATTTACCTGTTATTACAGGTCACTTACACGTAATTATGTTTGATGAACTAAATTGACATGTTTATGTACCTAATTGCAACTTTTAAAAGTTTGAGGGCCTAATTTATTTTTTAGGTAAAGTTCGATGGCTTACTTGACACATTTTATGCAAAAAATAGTGACATTTACATTTACATGGTATTAAAGGTCACTAACGGGTAATTATGCCTGATGAACTGAATTGACATGTTTATGTATCTAATTGAAACTTTTAAAAGTTTGAGGACCTAATTTATTTTTCAGGTAAAGTTCGATGGCCTATTTGACACATTTTATGCAAAAAATAGTGACATTTACATTTACCTGGTATTACAAGTCACTAACGGGTAATTATGCCTTAATGAATTAAACTGACATTTTATGTACCTATTTCAACTTTTTAAAGTTTGAGGGCCTAATTTATTTTTCAAGTAAACTTCGATGGCCTATTTGACACATTTGATGCAAAAAAATGTGACAATTAATTTACCAGGTATTACAGGTCACTGACACGTAATTATGTCTTGATAAACTAAATTGACATGTTTATGTACCTAATTGCAACTTTTAAAAGTTTGAGGCCTAATTCATTTTTCAGGTAAAGTTCGAAAGCCTAGCTATTTGACTCATTTTATGCAAAAAATTGTGATATTTACATTACCTGATATTACAGGTCACTAACAGGTAATTATGCCTTGATGAACTAAATTGACATGTTTATGTAGCTAATTGCAACTTTAAAAAGTTTGAGGGCCTAAATTTATTTTTCAGGTAAAGTTCGATAGCCTATTTGACACATTTTACGCAAAAAAATAGTGATATTTACATTTACCTGGTATTACAGGTCAGTAACGGATAATTATGCCTTGATGAACTAAACTGACATTTTATGTACTTAATTTGAACTTTAAAAAGTTTGAGGGCCTAATTTATTTTTCAGGTAAACTTCGATGGCCTATTTGACACATTTTATGCAAAAAATTGTGACATTTACTTTTACCTGGTATTAAAGGTCAGTAACAGGTAATTATGTCTTGATAAACTAAATTGATAGTTTATGTGAATAATTGCAACTTTTTAAAGTTTGAGGGCCTAATTTATTTTTTAGGTAAAGTTCGATTGCCTACTTGACACATTTTATGCAAAAAAATAGTGACATTTACATTTACCTGGTATTACAGGTCACTAACGGGTAATAATGCCTTGATAACTAAATTGACATTTTATGTACCTAATTTCAACTTTAGAAAGTTTGAGGGTCTAATTTATTTTTTAGGTAAAGTTCGACAGCCTATTTGACACATTTTATGCAAAAAAAATAATGACATTTACATTTACCTGGTATTATAGGTCACTAACAGGTAATTATGCTTGATTAACTAAATTGACATATTTATGTACCGAATTGAGACTTTTAAAAGTTTGAGGGCCTAATTTATTTTTCAGGAAAAGTTCGATGACCTATTTGACACATTTTATGCAAAACAATAGTGACATTTACATTTACCTGTTATTACAGGTCCCTAACGGGTAATTATGCCTTGATGAACTAAATTGACATTTTATGTACCTAATTTCAACTTTAAAAAGTTTGAGGGCCTAATTTATTTTTTAGGTAAAGTTCGATAGCCTATTTGACACATTTTATGCAAAAAATTGTGACATTTACATTTACCTGTTATTACAGGTCACTAACAGGTAATTATGCTTGATTAACTAAATTGACATGTTTATGTACCTAATTGCAACTTTTAAAAGTTTGAGGGCCTAGTTTATTTTTTAGGTAAAGTTCGATGGCCTACTTGAGACATTTTATGCAAAAAATAGTGACATTTACATTACCTGGTATTACATGTCACTAACGGGTAATTATGCCTGATATACTAAATTGACATGTTTATGTACCTAATTGCAACTTTTAAAAGTTTGAGCGCCTAATTTATTTTTCAGGTAAACTTCGATGGTCTATTTGACACATTTTTTGCAAAAAATTGTGACATTTACTTTGACCTGGTATTACAGGTCACTAACAGGTAATTATGCTTGATGAACTAAATTGACATGTCTATGTACCTAATTGCAACTTTTAAAAGTTTGAGGGCATAATTTATTTTTCAGGTAAAGTTCGATAGCCTATTAGACACATTTTATGCAAAAATTAGTTACATTTACATTACCTGGTATTACAGGTCACTAACAGGTTATTATGCTTGATAAACTAAATTACATGTTTATGTGGCTTGCAACTTTTAAAAGTTTGAGGGCCTAATTTATTTTTCAGATAAAGTTCGATTGCGTACTTGATACATTTTATGCAAAAAATAGTGACATTTACATTATTTACCTGGTATTACAGGTCACTAACCGGTAATTATGCGTTGATGAACTAAATTGACATTTTTATGTACCTAATTTGAACTTTAAAAAGTTTGAGGGCCTAATTTATTTTTTTGGTAAAGTTCGATTGCCTTCATGACACATTTTATGCAAAAAATAGTGACATTTACATTTACCTGGTATTATAGGTCACTAACAGGTAATTATGCTTGATTAACTAAATTGACATATTTATGTACCGAATTGAGACTTTTAAAAGTTTGAGGGCCTAATTTATTTTTTTGGTAAAGTTCGATTGCCTTCATGACACATTTTATGCAAAAAATAGAGACATTTATATTTACCCGGTATTACAGGTCACCAACAGATAATTGTGCTGGATGAACTAAATTGACATGTTTATGTACCTAATTGCGACTTTTAAAAGTTTGGGGGCCTAATTTATTTTTCAGGTAAAGTTCGATTACTTATTTGACACATTTTATGCAAAAAATAGTGACATTTACATTTACCTGTTATTACAGGTCACTTACACGTAATTATGTTTGATTAACTAAATTGACATATTTATGTACCGAATTGAGACTTTTAAAAGTTTGAGGGCCTAATTTATTTTTTTAGTAAAGTTCGATTGCCTACATGACACATTTTATGCAAAAAATAGTGACATTTACATTTACCTGGTATTACAGGTCACCAACAGATAATTGTGCTTGATGAACTAAATTGACATGTTTATGTATCTAATTGCAACTTTTAAAAGTTTGAAGACCTAATTTATTTTTCAAGTAAAGTTCGATGGCCTATTTGACACGTTTTATGCAAAAAATAGTGACATTTAAATTAACTGGTATTACAGGTCACTTACAGGTAATTATGCTTGATGAACTAAATTGACATGTTTATGTACCTAATTGCAACTTTAAAAAGTTTGAGGGCCTAATTTATTTTTCAGGTAAACTTCGATGGTCTATTTGACACATTTTATGCAAAAAATTGTGACATTTACTTTTACCTGGTATTACAGGTCACTAACAGGTAATTATGCTTGATGAACTAAATTGACATGTCTATGTACCTAATTGCAACTTTTAAAAGTTTGAGGGCATAATTTATTTTTCAGGTAAAGTTCGATAGCCTATTAGACACATTTTATGCAAAAATTAGTTACATTTACATTACCTGGTATTACAGGTCACTAACAGGTTATTATGCTTGATAAACTAAATTTACATGTTTATGTGGCTTGCAACTTTTAAAAGTTTGAGGGCCTAATTTATTTTTCAGATAAATTTCGATTGCCTACTTGACACATTTTATGCAAAAAATAGTGACATTTACATTTACCTGGTATTACAGGTCTATAACCGGTAATTATGCGTTGATGAACTAAATTGACATTTTTATGTACCTAATTTGAACTTTAAAAAGTTTGAGGGCCTAATTTATTTTTTTGGTAAAGTTCGATTGCCTACATGACACATTTTATGCAAAAAATAGTGACATTTACATTTACCTGGTATTACAGGTCACCAACAGATAATTGTGCTTGATGAACTAAATTGACATGTTTATGTATCTAATTGCAACTTTTAAAAGTTTGAAGACCTAATTTATTTTTCAAGTAAAGTTCGATGGCCTATTTGACACGTTTTATGCAAAAAATAGTGACATTTAAATTAACTGGTATTACAGGTCACTTACAGGTAATTATGCTTGATGAACTAAATTGACATGTTTATGTACCTAATTGCGACTTTTAAAAGTTTGGGGGCCTAATTTATTTTTCAGGTAAAGTTCGATCGCCTAGTTGACACATTTTATACAAAAAATAGTGACATTTACATTTACCTGGTATTACAGGTCACTAACAGTTAATTATGTTTGATGAACTAAATTGACATGTTTATGTACCTAATTGCAACTTTTAAAAGTTTGAGGGCCTAATTTAATTTTCAGGTACAGTTCGATGGCCGATTTGACACATTTTATGCAATAAAATAGTGACATTTACATTTTCCTGGTATTACAGGTCCCTATCGGGTAATTATGCCTTGATGAATTAAATTGACATTTTATGTACCAAATTTCAACTTTAAAAAGTTTGAGGGTTTAATTTATTTTTTAGGTAAACTTCGATGGCCTATTTGACACATTTTATACAAAAAATAGTGACATTTACATTTACCTGGTATTACAGGTCACTCACAGGTAATTATGCCTTGATGAACTAAATTGACATTTTATGTACCTAATTTGAACTTTAAAAAGTTTGAGGGCCTAATTTATTTTTCAGGTAAAGTTCGATGGCCTATTTGACAAATTTTATGCAAAAAAATAGAGATATTTACATTTACCTGGTATTACAGGTCACTAACGGGTAATTATGCCTTGATGAACTAAATTGACATTTTATGTACCTAATTTGAACTTTAAAAAGTTTGAGGGCCTAATTTATTTTTCAGGTAAGCTTTGATGGTCTATTTGACACATTTTATGCAAAAAATTGTGACATTTACTTTTACTTGGTATTACAGATCACTAATATGTAATTATATCTTGATGAACTAAATTGACATGTTTATGTACCTAATTTCAACTTTTAAAGTTTGAGGGCCAAATTTACTTTTCAGGTAAAGATCGATGGCCAATTTGACACATTTAATGCAAAAAATAGTGACATTTACATTTACCTGGTATTACAGGTCACTAACAGGTAATTATGCTTGATTAACTAAATTGACATATTTATGTACCGAATTGAGACTTTTAAAAGTTTGAGGGCCTAATTTATTTTTTAGGTAAAGTTCGATTGCCTACTTGACACATTTTATGCAAAAAATTGTGCCATTTACTTTGACCTGGTATTACAGGTCACTAACAGGTAATTATGCTTGATTAACTAAATTGACATATTTATGTACCGAATTGAGACTTTTAAAAGTTTGAGGGCCTAATTTATTTTTTAGGTAAAGTTCGATTGCCTACTTGACACATTTTATGCAAAAAATTGTGCCATTTACTTTGACCTGGTATTACAGGTCACTAACAGGTAATTATGCTTGATTAACTAAATTGACATATTTATGTACCGAATTGAGACTTTTAAAAGTTTGAGGGCCTAATTTATTTTTTAGGTAAAGTTCGATTGCCTACTTGACACATTTTATGCAAAAAATTGTGCCATTTACTTTGACCTGGTATTACAGGTCACTAACAGGTAATTATGCTTGATTAACTAAATTGACATATTTATGTACCGAATTGAGACTTTTAAAAGTTTGAGGGCCTAATTTATTTTTTAGGTAAAGTTCGATTGCCTACTTGACACATTTTATGCAAAAAATTGTGCCATTTACTTTGACCTGGTATTACAGGTCACTAACAGGTAATTATGCTTGATTAACTAAATTGACATATTTATGTACCGAATTGAGACTTTTAAAAGTTTGAGGGCCTAATTTATTTTTTAGGTAAAGTTCGATTGCCTACTTGACACATTTTATGCAAAAAATTGTGCCATTTACTTTGACCTGGTATTACAGGTCACTAACAGGTAATTATGCTTGATTAACTAAATTGACATATTTATGTACCGAATTGAGACTTTTAAAAGTTTGAGGGCCTAATTTATTTTTTAGGTAAAGTTCGATTGCCTACTTGACACATTTTATGCAAAAAATTGTGCCATTTACTTTGACCTGGTATTACAGGTCACTAACAGGTAATTATGCTTGATTAACTAAATTGACATATTTATGTACCGAATTGAGACTTTTAAAAGTTTGAGGGCCTAATTTATTTTTTAGGTAAAGTTCGATTGCCTACTTGACACATTTTATGCAAAAAATTGTGCCATTTACTTTGACCTGGTATTACAGGTCACTAACAGGTAATTATGCTTGATTAACTAAATTGACATATTTATGTACCGAATTGAGACTTTTAAAAGTTTGAGGGCCTAATTTATTTTTTAGGTAAAGTTCGATTGCCTACTTGACACATTTTATGCAAAAAATTGTGCCATTTACTTTGACCTGGTATTACAGGTCACTAACAGGTAATTATGCTTGATTAACTAAATTGACATATTTATGTACCGAATTGAGACTTTTAAAAGTTTGAGGGCCTAATTTATTTTTTAGGTAAAGTTCGATTGCCTACTTGACACATTTTATGCAAAAAATTGTGCCATTTACTTTGACCTGGTATTACAGGTCACTAACAGGTAATTATGCTTGATTAACTAAATTGACATATTTATGTACCGAATTGAGACTTTTAAAAGTTTGAGGGCCTAATTTATTTTTTAGGTAAAGTTCGATTGCCTACTTGACACATTTTATGCAAAAAATTGTGCCATTTACTTTGACCTGGTATTACAGGTCACTAACAGGTAATTATGCTTGATTAACTAAATTGACATATTTATGTACCGAATTGAGACTTTTAAAAGTTTGAGGGCCTAATTTATTTTTTAGGTAAAGTTCGATTGCCTACTTGACACATTTTATGCAAAAAATTGTGCCATTTACTTTGACCTGGTATTACAGGTCACTAACAGGTAATTATGCTTGATTAACTAAATTGACATATTTATGTACCGAATTGAGACTTTTAAAAGTTTGAGGGCCTAATTTATTTTTCAGGTAAACTTCGATGGTCTATTTGACACATTTTATGCAAAAAATTGTGACATTTACTTTTACCTGGTATTACAGGTCAGTAACAGGTAATTATGTCTTGATAAACTAAATTGATAGTTTATGTGAATAATTGCAACTTTTTAAAGTTTGAGGGCCTAATTTATTTTTTAGGTAAAGTTCGATTGCCTACTTGACACATTTTATGCAAAAAATAGTGACATTTACATTTACCTGGTATTACAGGTCAGTAACAGGTAATTATGTCTTGATAAACTAAATTGATAGTTTATGTGAATAATTGCAACTTTTTAAAGTTTGAGGGCCTAATTTATTTTTCAGATAAAGTTCGATTGCCTACTTGACACATTTTATGCAAAAAATAGTGACATTTACATTTACCTGGTATTACAGGTCACTAACGGGTAATAATGCCTTGATAACTAAATTGACATTTTATGTACCTAATTTCAACTTTAAAAAGTTTGAGGGTCTAATTTATTTTTTAGGTAAAGTTCGACAGCCTATTTGACACATTTTTTGCAAAAAATTGTGACATTTACATGTACCTCTTATTACAGGTCACTAACATGTAATTATGCTTGATGAACTAAATTGACATGTTTATGTACCTAATTTCAACTTTAAAAAGTTTGAGGGCCTAATTTATTTTTTAGGTAAAGTTCGATAGCCTATTTGACACATTTTATGCAAAAAATTGTGACATTTACATTTACATGTTATTACCGGTCACTAACAGGTAATTATGCTTGATGAACTAAATTGACATGTCTATGTACCTAATTGCAACTTTTAAAAGTTGGAGGGCATAATTTATTTTTCAGGTAAAGTTCGATAGCCTATTAGACACATTTTATGCAAAAATTAGTTACATTTACATTACCTGGTATTACAGGTTACTAACAGGTTATTATGCTTGATAAACTAAATTTACATGTTTATGTGGATTGCAACTTTTAAAAGTTTGAGGGCCTAATTTATTTTTCAGATAAAGTTCGATTGCCTACTTGACACATTTTATGCAAAAAATAGTGACATTTACATTTACCTGGTATTACAGGTCAGTAACCGGTAATTATGCCTTGATGAACTAAATTGACATTTTTATGTATCTAATTTGAACTTTAAAAAGTTTGAGGGCCTAATTTATTTTTTTGGTAAAGTTCGATTGCCTACATGACACATTTTATGCAAAAAATAGTGACATTTATATTTATCTGGTATTACAGGTCACCAACAGATAATTGTGCTTGATGAACTAAATTGACATGTTTATGTATATAATTGCAACTTTTAAAAGTTTGAAGACCTAATTTATTTTTCAAGTAAAGTTCGATGGCCTATTTGACACGTTTTATGCAAAAAATAGTGACATTTAAATTAACTGGTATTACAGGTCACTTACAGGTAATTATGCTTGATGAACTAAATTGACATGTTTATGTACCTAATTGCGACTTTTAAAAGTTTGGGGGCCTAATTTATTTTTCAGGTAAAGTTCGATCGCCTAGTTGACACATTTTATACAAAAAATAGTGACATTTACATTTACCTGGTATTACAGGTCACTAACAGGTAATTATGTTTGATGAACTAAATTGACATGTTTATGTACCAAATTGCAACTTTTAAAAGTTTGAGGGCCTAATTTAATTTTCAGGTACAGTTCGGTGGCCTATTTGACATATTTTATGCAAAAAATAGTGACATTTACATTTACCTGGTATTACTGGTCACTAACAGGTAATTATGCTTGATGAACTAAATTGACGTGTTTATGTACCTAATTGCAACTTTTAAAAGTTTGGGGGCCTAATTTATTTTTTAGATAAAGTTCGATTGCCTACTTGACACATTTTATACGAAAAATAGTGACATATATATTTACCTAGTATTACAGGTCACTAACAGGTAATTATGCTTGATGAACTAAATTGACATGTTTATGTACCTAATTGCAACTTTTAAAAGTTTGAGGCCTAATTTAATTTTCAAGTACAGTTCGATGGCCTATTTGACACATTTTATGCAAAAAATAGTGACATTTACATTTACCTAGTATTACGGGTCCCTAACGGGTAATTATGCCATGATGAACTAAATTGACTTTTTATGTACCTAATTTGAACTCTAAATAGTTTGAGGGCCAAATTTATTTTTCACGTAAACTTCGATGGCCTATTTGACACATTTTATGCAAAAAATTGTGACATTTACTTTTACCTGGTAGTACAGGTCAGTAACAAGTAATTATGCTTTGATAAACTAAATTGACGTGTTTATGTACCTAATTGCAACTTTTAAAAGTTTGAGGGCCTTGTTTATGTACCTAATTGCAACTTTTAAAAGTTTGAGGGCCTAATTTATTTTTCTAATTGCAACTTTTAAAAGTTTGAGGGCCTAATTTATTTTTCTGGTAAAGTTCGATGGCCTATTTGACACATTTTATGCAAAAATTAGTGACATTTTCATTTACCTGGTATTACAGGTCAGTTATTATGCTTGATGAACTAAATTGACATGTTTATGTACCTAATTTAAACTTTAGAAAGTTTGAGGGCCTAATTTATTTTTTAGGTAAAGTTCGATTGCCAATATGACACATTTTATGCAAAAAATAGTGACATTTACATTACCTGGTATTACAGGTATGCAAAAAATAGTGACATTTACATTACCTGGTATTACAGGTACTAACAGGTAATTATGCTTGGTGAACTAAATTGTTACAGGTACTAACAGGTAATTATGCTTGGTGAACTAAATTGACATGTTTATGTACCTAATTGTAACTGTTAAAAGTTTGAGGGCCTAATTTTTTTTTCAGGTAAAGATCGATGGCCTATATGACACATTTTATGCAAAAGATTATGACATTTACATTTACCTGGTATTACAAGTCACTGACGAGTAATTATAACTTGATGAACTAAATTGACATTTTATGTACCTAATTTGAACTCTAAAAAGTTTGACGGCCTAATTTATTTTTCACGTAAACTTCAATGGCCTATTTGACACATTTTATGCAAAAAATTATGACATTTACATTTACCTGGTATTACAGGTCACTAATAGGAAATTATGCTTGATGAACTAAATTGACATGTTTATGTACCTAATTGCAACTTTTAAAAGTTTGAGGGCCTTGTTTATGTACCTAATTGCAACTTTTAAAAGTTTGAGGGCCTAATTTATTTTTCTAATTGCAACTTTTAAAAGTTTGAGGGCCTAATTTATTTTTCTGGTAAAGTTCGATGGCCTATTTGACACATTTTATGCAAAAATTAGTGACATTTACGTTACCTGGTATTACAGGTCAATTATTATGCTTGATGAACTAAATTGACATGTTTATGTACCTAATTGGAACTTTAAAATGTTTGAGGGCCTAATTTATTTTTTAGGTAAAGTTCGATTGCCTACATGACACATTTTTTGCAAAAAATAGTGACATTTACATTACCTGGTATTACAGGTACTAACAGGTAATTATGCTTGGTGAACTAAATTGACATGTTTATGTACCTAATTGTAACTGTTAAAAGTTTGAGGGCCTAATTTTTTTTCAGGTAAAGATCGATGGCCTATATGACACATTTTATGCAAAAAATTATGACATTTACAATTACCTGGTATTACAAGTCACTGACGAGTAATTATAACTTGATGAACTAAATTGACATTTTATGTACCTAATTTGAACTCTAAAAAGTTTGACGGCCTAATTTATTTTTCACGTAAACTTCAATGGCCTATTTGACACATTTAATGCAAAAAATTGTGACATTTACATTTACCTGGTATTACAGATCACTAATAGGAAATTATGCTTGATGAACTAAATTGACATGTTTATGTACCTAATTGCAACTTTTAAAAGTTTGAGGGCCTAATTTATTTTTCTGGTAAAGTTCGATGGCCTATTTGACACATTTTATGCAAAAAATAGTGACATTTACATTAATCTCGTATTACAGGTCACTAACGGATAATTATACCTTGATGAACTAAATTGACATGTTTATGTACCTAATTGCAACTTTTAAAAGTTTGAGGGCCTAATTTATTTTTCTGGTAAAGTTCGATGGCCTATTTGTCACATTTTATGCAAAAAATAGTGACATTTACATTTACCTGTTATTACAGATCACTAACAGGTAATTATGCTTAATAAACCAAATTGACATGTTTATGTATCTAATTGCAACATTTAAAAGTTTGAGGGCCAAATTTATTTTTCAGGTAAAGTTGGATGGCCTATTTGACACATTTTATGCAAAAAATAGTGACATTTACATTACCTGGTATTACAGGTCACTAACGGGTAATTATGCCTTGATGAACTAAATTGACATTTTATGTACCTAATTGCAACTTTTAAAAGTTTGAGGGCCTAATTTATTTTTCAGGTAAAGTTGGATGGCCTATTTGACACATTTTATGCAAAAAATAGTGACATTTACATTACCTGGTATTACAGGTCACTAACGGGTAATTATGTCTTGATGAACTAAATTGACATTTTATATACCTAATTGCAACTTTTAAAAGTTTGAAGGCCTAATTTATTTTTTTAGGTAAAGTTCGTTAGCCTACGTGACAAATTTTATGCAAAATATAGTCAAATTTATATTTACCTGGTATTACAGTTCACTAACAGGTAATTATGCTTGATGAACTAAATTGACATGTTTATGTACCTAATTGCAACTTTTAAAAGTTTGAGTGCCTAATTTATTTTTAGGTAAAGTTCGATGGCCTATTTGACAAATTTTATGCAAAAAAATAGAGATATTTACATTTACCTGGTATTACAGGTCACTAACGGGTAATTATGCCTTGATGAACTAAATTGACATTTTATGTACCTAATTGCAACTTTTAAAAGTTTGAGGGCCTAATTTATTTTTTAGGTAAAGTTCGTTAGCCTACTTGACAAATTTTATGCAAAATATAGTCAAATTTATATTTACCTGGTATTACAGTGCACTAACAGGTAATTATGCTTGATGAACTAAATTGACATGTTTATGTACCTAATTGCAACTTTTAAAAGTTTGAGGACCTAATTTAATTTTCAGGTACAGTTCGATGGCCGATTTGACACATTTTATGCAAAAAATAGTGACGATTACATTTACCTGGTATTACAAGTCTCTAACGGGTAATTATGCGTTGATAAACTAAATTGACATTTTATGTACGAAATTTTAACTTTTAAAAGTTTGAATGCCTAATTTATTTTTCAGGTAAAGATCGATTGCATATTTGACACATTTTATGCATAAAATAGTGACATTTACATTTATGTGGTATTACAGGTCACTAACAGGTAATTATATATTGATGAATTAAATTGATATTTTATGTACCTAATTTGAACTCTAAAAAGTTTAAGGGCCTAATTTATTATTCACGTAAACTTCGATGGCCTATTTGATACATTTATGCAAAAAATTGTGACATTTACATTTACCTAGTATTATAGGTCACTAACAGATAATTATGTCTTGATAAACTAAATTGACATGTTTATGTACCTAATTGCAACTTTTTAAAGTTTGAGGGCCTAATTTATTTTTTAGGTAAAGTTGGATTGCTTACTTGACACATTTTATGCAAAAAAATAGTGACATTTATATTTACCAATTTGGTCATCGACAATTTTTCATACGCAATTAAGTCCCTCGAGTTTGAAAATTTTAACCAATTTTGTCCTCCGTTTAGTTTGCCGTTAAAATCGGGACCAAATTGGTAATTTTGCTATAGTCAAAGGACAAAATTGGTAATTTTACTATAGTCATGGGATCATTTCAGTGAAAAATTAATTACCAATTTGGTCCCTTAACTATAAAAAAATTACCAATTTGGTACGTTGACTATAGCAAAATTACTAATTTGGTCTCGATTTTAACGACAAACTAAACGGAGGACCAAATTGGTTAAAATTTTCAAAGTCGAGGGACTTAATTGGGTACGAAAAACGGTCGAGGACGAAATTGGTAATTTCGCAATAGTCGAGGGACCATTTCGGTAATAAAATCGCAAAAAAATAGTGATATTTATATTTACCTGGTATTACAACTTTTATGTACTAAATTGACATGTTTATGTACCTAATTGCAACTTTTAAAAGTTTGAGGGCCTAATTTATTTTTTAGGTAAAGTTCGAAGGCCTACTTGACAAATTTTATGCAAAAAATAGTGACATTTACATTTACCAGGTATTACAGGTCACTGACACGTAATTATGCCTTGATGAACTAAATTGACATGTTTATGTACCTAATTGCAACTTTTAAAAGTTTGAGGCCTAATTTATTTTTCAGGTAAAGTTCGAAGGCCTAGCTATTTGACTCATTTTATGCAAAAAATAGTGACATTTACATTTACCTGGTATTACAGGTCACTCACAGGTAATTATGCCTTGCTGAACTAAATTGACATGTTTATGTACATAATTGCAACTTTAAAAAGTTTGAGGGCCTAATTTATTTTTCAGCTAAAGTTCGATGGCCTATTTGACAAATTTTATGCAAAAAAATAGAGATATTTACATTTACGTGGTATTACAGGTCACTAACTGGTAATTATGCATTCATGAACTAAATTGACATTTTATGTACCTAATTTGAACTCTAAAAAGTTTGAGGGCCTAATTTATTTTTCACGTAAACTTCGATGGCCTATTTGACACATTTTATGCAAAAAATTGTGACATTTACGTTTACCTAGTATTATAGGTCAGTAACAGGTAATTATGCCTTGATGAACTAAATTGACATGTTTATGTACCTAATTGTAACTTTTTAAAGTTTGAGGGCCTAATTTATTTTTTAGGTAAAGTTCGATTGCTTACTTGACACATTTTATGCAAAAAAATAGTGACATTTATATTTACCTGGTATTACAGGTCACTAACAGGTAATTATGCTTGATATACTAAATTGACATGTTTATGTACCGAATTGCAACTTTAAAAAGTTTGAGGGCCTAATTTATATTTCGGGTAAAGTTCGATGGCCTATTTGACAAATTTTATGCAAAAAAGGTAAAGTTCGATGGCCTATTTGACAAATTTTATGCAAAAAAATAGAAGTTCGATGGCCTATTTGACAAATTTTATGCAAAAAAATAGAGATATTTACATTTACCTGGTATTACAGGTCACTAACGGGTAATTATGCCTTGATAAACTAAATTGACATTTTATGTACCTAATTTGAACTCTAAAAAGTTTGAGGGCCTAATTTATTTTTCACGTAAACTTCGAGGGCCTATTTGACACATTTTATGCAAAAAATTGTGACATTTACGTTTACCTGGTATTATAGGTCAGTAACAGGTAATTATGCCTTGATGAACTAAATTGACATGTTTATGTACCTAATTGTAACTTTTTAAGTTTGAGGGCCTAATTTACTTTTCAGGTAAAGATCGATGCCCAATTTGACACATTTAATGCAAAAAATAGTGACATTTACATTTACCTCGTATTACAGGTCACTAACAGATAATTATGCTTGATGAACTAAATTGACACGTTTATGTACCTAATTTGAACTTTAAAAAGTTTGAGGGCCTAATTTATTTTTCATGTAAACTTTGATGGCTTATTTGACACATTTTATGCAAAAAATTGTGACATTTACTTTTACCTGGTATTACAGGTCAGTAACAGGTAATTATGCCTTGATGAACTAAATTGATATGTTTATGTGCCTAATTGCAACTTTTAAAAGTTTGAGGGCCTTATTTATTTTTTAGGTAAAGTTCGATGGCCTACTTGAGACATTTTATGCAAAAAATAGAGACATTTACATTTACCTGGTATTACATGTCACTAACGGGTAATTATGTCTGATGTACTAAATTGGCATGTTTATGCACCTAATTGCAACTTTTAAAAGTTTGAGCGCCTAATTTATTTTTCAGGTAAAGTTCGATGGCCTAGTTGACACATTTTATGGAAAAAATAGTGACATTTACATTTACCTGGTATTACAGGTCACTAATGGGTAATTATGCCTTAATGAACTAAATTGACATTTTATGTACCTATTTCAACTTTTTAAAGTTTGAGGGCCTAATTTATTTTTCAAGTAAACTTCGATGGCCTATTTGACACATTTTATGCAAAAAAATGTGACAATTATATTACCAAGTATTACAGGTCACTGACACGTAATTATGACTTGACGAACTAAATAGACATGTTTATGTAACTAATTGCAACTTTTAAAAGTTTAAGTCCTAATTTATTTTTCAGGTAAAGTTCGAAGGCCTAGCTATTTGACTCATTTTATGCAAAAAATTTTGATATTTACATTACCTGGTATTATAGGTCACTAACAGGTAATTATGCCTTGATGAACTAAATTGACATGTTTATGTATCTAATTGCAACTTTAAAAAGTTTGAGGGCCTAATTTATTTTTCAGGTAAACTTCGATGGCCTATTTGACACATTTTATGCAAAAAATTGTGACATTTACTTTTTCTTGGTATTACAGGTCACTAACAGGTAATTATGCCTTGATGAACTAAATTGACATGTTATATGTGCCTAATTGCAACTTTTTAAAGATTGAGGTCCTAATTTATTTTTTTAGGTAAAGTTCGATTGCCTACTTGACACATTTTATGCAAAAAATATTGACATTTCCATTTACCTGGTATTACAGGTCACTAACAGGTAATTATGTTTGATTTACTAAATTGACATGTTTATGTACCGAATTGGAACTTTTAAAATTTTGAGGGCCTAATTTATTTTTCAAGTAAAGTTCGATGGCCTATTTGACACATTTTATGCAAAAAATAGTGACATATACATTTACCTTGTATTACAGGTCATTAACGGGAAATTATGCCTTGATAACTAAATTGAGATTTTATGTTCTTAATTTCAACTTTAAAAAGTTTGAGGTCCTAATTTATTTTTTAGGTAAAGTTCGATGACCTATTTGACACATTTTATGCAAAAAATAGTCACATTTACATTACCTGGTATTACAGGTCACTAACGGGTAACTATGCCTTGATGAACTACATTGCCATGTTATGTACGTAATTGCAACTTTTAAAAGTTTGAGAGACTAATTTATTTTTCAGGTAAAGTTCGATTACTTATTTGACACATTTTATGCAAAAAATAGTGACATTTACATTTACATGGTATTAAAGGTCACTAATAGGTAATTATGCCTGATGAACTAAATTGACATGTTTATGTATCTAATTGCAACTTTTAAAAGTTTGAGGGCCTAATTTATTTTTCAGGTAAAGTTCGATGGCCTATTTGACACATTTTATGCAAAAAATAGTGACATTTACATTTACCTGGTATTACAAGTCACTAACGGGTAATTATGCCTTAATGAACTAAACTGACATTTTATGTACCTATTTCAACTTTTTAAAGTTTGAGGGCCTAATTTATTTTTCAGGTAAAGTTCGATGGCCTATTTGACACATTTTATGCAAAAAAATGTGACAATTAATTTACCAGGTATTACAAGTCACTGACACGTAATTATGCCTTGATGAACTAAACTGACATGTTTATGTACCTAATTGCAACTTTTAAAAGTTTGAGGCCTAATTCATTTTTCAGGTAAAGTTCGAAAGCCTAACTATTTGACACATTTTATGCAAAAAATTGTGACATTTACTTTTACCTGGTATTACAGGTCAGTAACAGGTAATTATGTCTTGATAAACTAAATTGATACGTTTATGTGACTAATTGCAACTTTTTAAAGTTTGAGGGCCTAATTTATTTTTTAGGTAAAGTTCGATTGCCTACTTGACACATTTTATGCAAAAAATAGTGACATTTACATTTACCTGGTATTACAGGTCAGTAACGGGTAATAATGCCTTGATAACTAAACTGACATTTTATGTACCTAATTTCAACTTTAGAAAGTTTGAGGGTCTAATTTATTTTTTAGGTAAAGTTCGACATCCTATTTGACACATTTTTTGCAAAAAATTGTGACATTTACATGTACCTGTTATTACAGGTCACTAACAGGTAATTATGCTTGATGAACTAAATTGACATGTTTATGTACCTAATTGCAACTTTAAAAAGTTTGAGGGCCTAATTTATTTTTTAGGTAAAGTTCGATAGCCTATTTGACACATTTTATGCAAAAAATTGTGACATTTACATTTACCTGTTATTACTGGTCACTAACATGTAATTATGCTTGATGAACTAAATTGACATGTCTATGTACCTAATTGCAACTTTTAAAAGTTTGAGTGCATAATTTATTTTTCAGGTAAAGTTCGATAACCTATTAGACACATTTTATGCAAAAATTAGTTACATTTACATTTACCTGGTATTACAGGTCACTAACAGGTTATTATGCTTGATATACTAAATTTAAATGTTTATGTGGCTTGCAACTTTTAAAAGTTTGAGGGCCTAATTTATTTTTCAGATAAAGTTCGATTGCCTAATTGACACATTTTATGAAAAAAATAGTGACATTTACATTAACTGGTATTACAGGTCACTTACAGGTAATTATGTTTGATGAACTAAATTGACATATTTATGTACCTAATTGCGACTTTTAATAGTTTGGGGCCTAATTTATTTTTCAGGTAAAGTTCGATCGCCTAGTTGACACATTTTATACAAAAAATAGTGACATTTACATTTACCTGGTATTACAGGTCACTAACGGGTAATTATGCTTGATGAACTAAATTGACATGTTTATGTACCTAATTGCAACTTTTAAAAGTTTGAGGGCCTAATTTATTTTTCAGGTAAAGATCGATGGCCAATTTGACACAACTAATGCAAAAAATAGTGACATTTACATTTACCTGTTATTACAGGTCACTAACGGGTAATTATGATTGATGAACTAAATTGACATGTCTATGTTGAACTTTAAAAAGTTTGAGGGCCTAATTTATTTATCAGGTAAAGTTCGATAACCTATTTGACACATTTTATGCAAAAAATTGTGACATTTACTTTTAACAGGTATTACAGGTCACTAACAGGTAATTATGCTTAATAAACCAAATTGACCTGTTTATGTATTTAATTGCAACTTTTAAAACTTTGAGGGCCTAATTTATTTATCAGGTAAAGTTCGATAACCTATTTGACACATTTTTTGCAAAAAATTGTGACACTTACTTTTAACAGGTATTACAGGTCACTAACGGGTAATTATGCCTTGATGAACTAAATTGACATTTTATGTGCCTAATTTGAACTCTAAAAAGTTTAAGTGCCTAATTTATTTTTCACGTAAACTTAGATGGCCTATTTGACACATTTTATGCAAAAAATAGTGACATTTACATTTACCTGTTATTACAGGTCACTAACGGGTAATTATGATTGATGAACTAAATTGACATGTCTATGTACCTAATTGCAACTTTGATGAACTAAATTGACATGTCTATGTACCTAATTGCAACTTTTAAAAGTTTGAGGGCATAATTTATGTACCTAATTGCAACTTTTAAAAGTTTGAGGGCATAATTTATTTTTCAGGTTGCAACTTTTAAAAGTTTGAGGGCATAATTTATTTTTCAGGTAAAGTTCGATAGCCTATTAGACACATTTTATGCAAAAATGGTAAAGTTCGATAGCCTATTAGACACATTTTATGCAAAAATTAGTTACATTTACATTTACCTGGTATTACAGGTCACTAACAGGTTATTATGCTTGTTAAACTAAATTTACATGTTTATGTGGCTTGCAACTTTTAAAAGTTTGAGGGCCTAATTTATTTTTCAGATAAAGTTCGATTGCCTACTTGACACATTTTATGCAAAAAATAGTGACATTTACATTTACCTGGTATTACAGGTCAGTAACCGGTAATTATGACTTGATGAACTAAATTGACATTTTTATGTACCTAATTTGAATTTTAAAAAGTTTGAGGGCCTAATTTATTTTTTTGGTAAAGTTCGATTGCCTACATGACACATTTTATGCAAAAAATAGTGACATTTACAATTACCTGGTATTACAGGTTACTAACAGATAATTATGCTTGATAAACCAAATTGACATGTTTATGTACCTAATTGCAACTTTTAAAACTTTGAGGGCCTAATTTATTTTTCAGGTAAAGTTCGATGGCCTATTTGACACATTTTATGCAAAAAATAGTGACATTTACATTACCTGGTATTACAGGTCATTAACGGGTAATTATGCCTTGATGAACTAAATTGACATTTTATGTACCTAATTGCAACTTTTAAAAGTTTGAGGGCCAAATTTATTTTTCAGGTTAAGTTCGATGGCCTATTTGACACATTTTATGCAAAAAAAATAGTGACATTAACATTACCTGATATTACAGGTCACTAACAGGTAATTATGCTTGATGAACTAAATTGACATGTTTATGTACCTAATTGCAACTTTTAAAAGTTTTAGTGCCTAATTTATTTTTTAGGTAAAGTTCCATTCCCTACTTGACACATTTTATACAAAAAAATAGTGACATTTACATTTATCTGGTATTAAAGGTTACTAACAGGTAATTATGCCTTGATAAACCAAATTGACATGTTTATGTACCTAATTGCAACTTTTAAAACTTTGAGGGCCTAATTTATTTTTTAGGTAAAGTTCGATGGCCTATTTGACACATTTTATGCAAAAAATAGTGACATTTACATTACCTGGTATTACAGGTCACTAATGGGTAATTATGCCTTGATGAACTAAATTGACATTTTATGTATCTAATTGCAACTTTTAAAAGTTTGAGGGCCTAATTTATTTTTCAGGTTAAGTTCGATGGCCTATTTGACACATTTTATGCATAAAAAAATAGCGACATTTACATTACCTGGTATTAAAGGTCACTAACAGGTAATTATTCTTGATGAACTAAATTGACATGTTTATGTACCTAATTGCAACTTTTAAAAGTTTGGGGCCTACTTTATTTTTCAGGTAAAGTTTGAGAGCCTATTCGACAAATTTTATGCAACAAAATAGTGACATTTTCATTTACCTGGTATTACAGGTCACTAACGGGTAATTATGCCTTAATAAACTAAATTGACATTTTATGTACCTAATTTGAACTTTAAAAAGTTTGAGGGCCTAATTTATTTTTCAGGTAAAGTTTGAGAGCCTATTCGACAAATTTTATGCAACAAAATAGTGACATTTTCATTTACCTGGTATTACAGGTCACTAACAGGTAATTATTCTTGATGAACTAAATTGACATGTTTATGTATCTAATTGCAACTTTTAAAAGTTTGGGGCCTACTTTATTTTTCAGGTAAAGTTTGAGAGCCTATTCGACAAATTTTATGCAACAAAATAGTGACATTTTCATTTACCTGGTATTACAGGTCACTAACAGGTAATTATTCTTGATGAACTAAATTGACATGTTTATGTATCTAATTGCAACTTTTAAAAGTTTGGGGCCTACTTTATTTTTCAGGTAAAGTTCGATAGCCTATTCGACACATTTTATGCAAAAAATAGTGACATTTACATTACCTGGTATTACAGGTCACTAACGGGTAATTATGCCTTGATGAACTAAATTGACATTTTATGTACCTAATTGCAACTTTTAAAAGATTGAGGGCCTGATTTATTTTTCAGGTTAAGTTCGATGGCCTATTTGACACATTTTATGCCAAAAAAATAGCGACATTTACATTACCTGGTATTACAAGTCACTAACGGGTAATTATTCTTGATGAACTAAATTGACATGGTCACTAACGGGTAATTATTCTTGATGAACTAAATTGACATGTTTATGTACCTAATTGCAACTTTTAAGAACTAAATTGACATGTTTATGTACCTAATTGCAACTTTTAAAAGTTTGGGGCCTATGTTTATGTACCTAATTGCAACTTTTAAAAGTTTGGGGCCTACTTTATTTTTCAGGTAAAGTTCGATAGCCTATTTGGGGCCTACTTTATTTTTCAGGTAAAGTTCGATAGCCTATTCGACACATTTTATGCAAAAAAATAGTGACATTTTCATTTACCTGGTATTACAGGTTACTAACGGGTAATTATTCCTTAATAAACTAAATTGACATTTTATGTACCTAATTTGAACTTTAAAAAGTTTGAGGGCCTAATTTATTTATCAGGTAAAGTTCGATGACCTATTTGACACATTTTATGCAAAAAATTGTGACATTTACTTTTAACAGGTATTACAGGTCACTGACACGTAATTATGCCTTGATGAACTAAATTGACATGTTTATGTACCTAATTGCAACTTTTAAAAGTTTGAGGGCCTAATTTCTTTTTCAGGTAAATTTTGATGGCCTATTTGAGACATTTTACGCAAAAAATAGTGACATTTACATTTATCTCGTATTACAGGTCACTTACGGGTAATTATACATTGATGAACTAAATTGACATTTTATGTGCCTAATTTGAACTCTAAAAAGTTTGAGGGCCTAATTTATTTATCACGTAAACTTCGATGGCTTATTTGACACATTTTATGCAAAAAATAGTGACATTTACATTTATCTGTTATTACATATCAATAACAGGTAATTATGCTTAATAAACCAAATTGACATGTTTATGTATCTAATTGCAACTTTTAAAAGTTTGAGGGCCTAATTTATTTTCCAGGTAAAGTTCGTTGGCCTATTTGACACATTTTATGCAAAAAATAGTGACATTTACATTACCTGGTATTACAGGTCACTAACGGGTAATTATGCCTTGATGAACTAAATTGACATTTTATGTACCTAATTACAACTTTTAAAAGTTTGAGGGCCTAATTTAATTTTCAGGTTAAGTTCGATGGCCTATTTGACACGTTTTATGCAAAAAAAAAATAGCGACATTTACATTACCTGGTATTACAGGTCACTAACAGGTAATTATTCTTGATGAACTAAATTGACATGTTTATGTAACTAATTGCAACTTTTAAAAGTTTGGGGCCTACTTTATTTTTCAGGTAAAGTTCGATAGCCTATTCGACACATTTTATGCAAAAAAATAGAGACATTTTCATTTACCTGGTATTACAGGTCACTAACGGGTAATTATGCCTTGAT